>NW_027252782.1:0-21281 GCF_044704955.1 Pristiophorus japonicus
TTTTTTAACGTAGTAAGCTCTTTTGCCACTGGGCTAATGAGATCGGTATAACTCCCATGCTTTGCTGTCTTATCAATTGTTTTGCTTTTGTTGCATTTAATTCCCATACTACCAAGAGAAACCTGTAATGTGTGCACATGTGAGTATGCTCACAGGTTTGTAGAGCTGTTGCCTGCTCAGGAATCCGTATCTCCACGACCGAGGTTTTAGGTGGCAGGCGGACGAGAGGGCTGTAGCTGGCGAGGTGACCAGGGTCAGGGACCTGCTCGATGGTGGAGGAGCGGGCTGGATGGTCCCAGACGAGCTGGCACGGCGCCTATCCTGGGCCAACGTCCGCCGCGCGGCCAATGCCATCGGTCACTAACAACAGCTCTGGGCCCTGACTCCGTTAGGTGTGTCAAGGAGGCTCAAGCAAGTGGGGAGATCCCGTCCGAACTGACCCCCGTCCGGACAGAATTCCTCATCGGCGCCAAACCCCGAAACCTCCCTCGGGAGCCGGCGCCTCACAACTTCAGACTCCTCGGGGAAATCCCCTCCGTGCCTTTCAGTTCCGTGCGGAGGGGTTTCCTGTACGGGCTGCTCCTGCACACTCTCAACCTTGCCATCCCCGTCTGCCGTCCAGACACGCCATGGCGTACCATCCTGCCGTCCGGAGGAGGCGGGGGTCCCCAATGGAGTGCACTCTACGCGGGAGTCTTCCCACTATTTATTGGGAATTTGGCCTGGAGGGTGGTGCACGGAGCAGTCCCGTGCAACAAATTTTTAAGTTGGTTCACAGGCTTCCAGGCCGCCTGCAATTTCTGTGGTCTGGAAGAGTCTGTGTTCCACGTTTTTATGGAATGTGTGAGGTTGCAGCCCCTGTTCCAATATTTGAAGGGGCTGCTCCTCAAATTCTGGTTGCACTTCAGTCCCACACTCCTGATCTTTGGGCACCCTGACCGTAGGGGTGGGCAGGTTGTTGGGCCTCCTCGTAGGACTGCTCCTGGGCATGGCCAAGGGGGCCATCAGCCGATCCAGGCAGCGGGCGGTCGAGGGGGTCGTTCAGCCTGACTGCCTGCCTCTCTTACGCGCGTACATCCGAGCCAGGGTGTCCCTGGAGATGGAGCACGCGGTGTCCACCGGTACGCTCGTGGCCTTCCGCGAGAGGTGGGCGCCGGAGGGACTGGAGTGCATCATCACGCCCTGCAACCAAATTTTAATTTGATCCTTAATGTCTCAGGTTTAATTTGTCTAAGTTTATCGATTTTAGTGCCCCCCCCCCGCCCACCTTTTAGCCAGGGGGCACTTGTATAATTTGTGTTTTTGATGCCCTCAAAAAAAAAAAGAGCAAAAAACAAAAAAATATAAGGGGACACTTGATTGAAGCTTTTGGAGTGTGCCCCCCCCCCCAGGGGGAACTTGATTGGTTGCAACAAAACAGTTGTAGAGCTGTTTCCTGCTCAGGAATCCGTACCTTCATTGTTATAAATGTAAACATTACCAATGTGTAAGACTTGCCAACAGGGGGCACACCTGTGGGAGATCCAATGGTCACCTGCACACCCTGGGCAAGGAGGTATAAAAGGCAAACTACCATGCTGCTTACTCACTCTGGAGTTATATTAAAGAGACCAAGGTCACAACAGTTTGAGCTTAAGATATACAGTCTTGTGGAGTTATTCTGAACTTAACATCCATGACAGCGGTTTTAGGTGGCAAGCGGATGAGAGGGCTGTGTCTGGCAAGGTGACCAGGGTCAGGGACCTGCTCGATGGCGGAGGAGTGGGCTGGATGAGGCCAGACGAGCTGGCACGCGCTTATCCTGGGCTGACGTCCAGCGCGCGGCCAATGCCATCGAGTCGCTAAAAACAGCACTGGGCCCTAACTCCGTTAGGTGTGTCCAGGAGGCTCAGGCACATGGGGCAATCCTGTCCGAACTGACGCCTGTCCGGACGGAATTACTCATCGGCGCCAAGCCCTGAAACCTCTCTCAGGAGCCAGTGCCTCACAACTTAGAAACATAGAAATATAGAAAATAGGTGCAGGAGTAGGCCATTCAGCCCTTTGAGCCTGCACCGCCATTCAATGAGTTCATGGCTGAACATGCAACTTCAGTACTTGAGCCTCCTCCGCGAAATCCCCTCTGTGCCTTTCAGTTCAACGTGGAGGGGATTCCTGTACGGGCTGCTCTTGCACACTCTCCACGTTGCCATCCTCGTCTGCCGTCTGGACGTGCCATGGCGCACCATCTTGCCATCCGGAGGAGGCAGGGGTCCCCAATGGAGTGCTCTCTACACGGGAGTCCTCCCTTTATTAATTGGGGACTTGACCTGGAGGGTGTTGCATGGAGGAGTCCCGTGCAATAAGTTTTTACGTTGGTTCACGGGCTCCCAGGCCGCCTGTAATTTCTCAGGTCGAGAGGAAACCTTGTTCCACGTATATAGAAACATAGAAAATAGGTGCAGGAGTAGGCCATTCGGCCCTTCGAGCCTGCATCGCCATTCAATGAGTTCATGGCTGAACATACAACTTCAGTACCCCATTCCTGCTTTCTCGCCATACCCCTTGATCCCCCAAGTAGTAAGGACTACATCTAACTCCTTTTTGAACATATTTAGTGAATTGGCCTCAAATTCCACAGGTTCACCACTCTCTGGGTGAAGAAGTTTCTCCTCATCTCGGTCCTAAATGGCTTACCCCTTATCCTTAGACTATGACCCCTGGTTCTGGACTTCCCCAACATTGGGAACATTTTTCCTGCATCTAACCTGTCTAAACCCGTCAGAATTTTAAACGTTTCTATGAGGTCCCCTCTCATTCTTCTGAACTCCAGTGAATACAAGCCCAGTTGATCCAGTCTTTCTTGATATGTCAGTCCCGCCCTCCCAGGAATCAGTCTGGTGAACCTTCGCTGCACTCCCTCAATAGCAAGAATGTCCTTCCTCAAGTTAGGAGACCAAAACTGTACACATTACTCCAGGTGTGGCCCTGTACAACTGTAGTAACACCTCCCTGCCCCTGTACTGAAATCCCCTCGCTATGAAGGCCAACATGCCATTTGCTTTCTTAACCGTCTGCTGTACCTGCATGCCAACCTTCAATGACTGATGTACCATGACACCCAGGTCTCGTTGCACCTCCCCTTTTCCTAATCTGTCACCATTCAGATAATAGTCTGTCTCTCTGTTTTTACCACCAAAGTGGATAACCTCACATTTATCCACATTATACTTCATCTGCCATTCATTTGCCCACTCACCTAACCTATCCAAGTCACTCTGCAGCCTCATAGCATCCTCCTCGCAGCTCACACTGCCACCTAACTTAGTGTCATCCGCAAATTTGGAGATACTACATTTAATCCCCTCGTCTAAATCATTGATGTACAATGTAAACAGCTGGGGCCCCAGCACAGAACCTTGCGGTATCCCACTAATCACTGCCTGCCATTCTGAAAAGTACCCATTTACTCCTACACTTTGCTTCCTGTCTGACAACCAGTTCTCAATCCACATCAGCATACTACCCCCAATCCCATGTGCTTTAACTTTGCACATTAATCTCTTGTGTGGGACCTTGTCGAAGGCCTTCTGAAAGTCCAAATACACCCACATCAACTGGTTCTCCCTTGTCCACTCGACTGGAAACATCCTCAAAAAATTCCAGAAGATTTGTCAAGCATGATTTCCCTTTCACAAATCCATGCTGACTTGGACCTATCATGTCACCTCTTTCCAAATGTGCTGCTATGACATCCTTAATAATTGATTCCATCATTTTACCCACTACCGATGTCAGGCTGACCGGTCTATAATTCCCTGTTTTCTCTCTCCCTCCTTTTTTAAAAAGTGGGGTTACATTGGCTACCCTCCACTCGATAGGAACTGATCCAGAGTCAATGGAATGTTGGAAAATGACTATCAATGCATCCGTTATTTCCAAGGCCACCTCCTTAAGTACTCTGGGATGCAGTCCATCAGGCCCTGGGGATTTATCGGCCTTCAATCCTATCAATTTCCCCAACACAATTTCCTGACTAATAAGGATTTTCCTCAGTTCCTCCTTCTTACTAGACCCTCTGACCCCTTTTATATCCGGAAAGTTGTTTAGTGAATACCGAACCAAAGTGCTTGTTCAATTGGTCTGCCATTTCTTTGTTCCCCGTTATGACTTCCCCTGATTCTGACTGCAGGGGACCTACGTTTGTCTTTACTAACCTTTTTCTCTTTACATATCAAAAGAAGCTTTTGCAGTCCGTCTTAATGTTCCCTGCAAGCTTCTTCTCGTACTCTATTTTCCCTGCCCTAATCAAACAGTTTGTCCTCCTCTGCTGAGTTCTAAATTTCTCCCAGTCCCCAGGTTCACTGCTATTTCTGGCCAATTTGTATGCCACTTCCTTGGCTTTAATACTATCCCTGATTTCCCTTGAGAGCCATGGTTGAGCCACCTTCCTTTTTCTATTTTTACGCCAGACAGGGATGTACAATTGTTGTAGTTCATCCATGCGGTCTCTAAATGTCTGCCATTGCCCATCCACTGTCAACTCCTTAAGTATCATTCGCCAATCTATCCTAGCCAATTCACGCCTCATACCTTCAAAGTTACCCGTCTTTAAGTTCTGGACTATGGTCTCTGAATTAACTGTTTCATTCTCCATCCTAATGTAGAATTCCACCATATTATGGTCACTCTTCCCCAAGGGGCCTCGCACAACGAGATTGCTAACTAACCCTCTCTCATTACACAACACCCAGTCTAAGATGGCCTCCCCCCTAGTTGGTTCCTCGACATATTGGTCTAGAAAACCATTCCTTATGCATTCCAGGAAATCCTCCTCCACGTGTACGAAGTTGCAGTCCCTCGTCCAATATCTGAAGGGGCTTCTCTTCAAATTCTGGATGCACTTCAGTCCCACGCTACTGGGCACCCTGTGCGGAGGGGAGCGGGCAGTTCAGAAGGTCTTCTCATAGGACTGCTCCTGGGCACGGCCAAGGTGGCCATTAACCGGTCCAGGCAGCGGGCGGTCGAGGGGGTTGTTCAGCCCGACTGCCTGCCTCTCTTCCGCGGTTACATCCGAGCCAGAGTGTCCCTGGAGATGGAGCATGCGGTGTTCACCGGTATGCCTGCTGCCTTCCGTGAGAGGTGGACACCAGAGAGACTGGAATGCATCATCACCCCCGGCAATCAAATTTTAATTTGATCGTTTAAAGTTTAATTTTTTTAATTGTGGTTTTAGTGCCCCTTTAATAACATTGGTTTTACAGGTGCAAGAAAATAGCTGTAGAACTGTTGCATTGTGAGTTTTTTTAGCCCATCACGTGGGGTTCACAAGACTTAATAAAACCCCAGTCCGTTGGGTCTAGTTTCTCCATGATGAGGTATGCAGTTGTGAGCCTGGTGGATGAACTGGTAACGTGTAGTGTGATTGTTAAACCTTTGTTAATAAACAAATTACTTCTTAATAGCAAAGTGTTGCTATGAATTTATAAGCAAAGAACCCATGGAGCAAATACATTACAAAACCTTTCTTTATAAATCTGTCTTTTGGCACTACAGAACCCCCTAATTAAAAAAGATATTGTATGCCCAGGTGTATCCTTCCTACAGCACTAGCCGTTTTCTCTGAAACTTACCAACAATGATTATAGAATCCTGAAGCTTGCAGACACAGTATGCAATGACATGTCTTTAACGAAGCTTACTTAAGGGATTAAACTGACGTGATTAAGCCTTTTGGTTCAAGAGTTTAGTGCCTACTGCTGTAAAAGTGCCTTATACTTTCCCTGCTTAACAAGCAAAGGATAAAAATAACTATTACTACAGCAACAACAACAACAACAACTTTTATTTATAGAGCACCTTTAATGTAGTAAAATATCTCAATTCACAGGTGCATTGTAAGACAAAACAATTAAGTTTGGCACTGAGCCACATAAGAAGAAATTAGGGCAGATGACCAAAAGCTTGGTCTTGTGATGGCCATGTGCTGAAACTTGGGATGGGCCATGTGTGGGCGATCAGCTCGGCGATCAGTTCGGCGATCAGTTCGGCGATCAGTTCGGCGATCAGCTCGGCGATCAGTTCGGCGATCAGTTCGGCGATCAGTTCGGCGACCAGTTCGGCGATCAGTTCGGCGATCAGCTCGGCGATCAGTTCGGCGATCAGCTCGGCGATCAGTTCGGCGATCAGTTCGGCGATCAGTTCGGCGATCAGTTCGGCGATCAGCTCGGCGATCAGTTCGGCGATCAGTTCGGCGATCAGTTCGGCGATCAGTTCGGCGATCAGCTCGGCGATCAGTTCGGCGATCAGTTCGGCGATCAGTTCGGCGATCAGCTCGGCGATCAGCTCGGCGATCAGTTCGGCGATCAGTTCGGCGATCAGTTCGGCGATCAGTTCGGCGATCAGTTCGGCGATCAGCTCGGCGATCAGTTCGGCGATCAGCTCGGCGATCAGTTCGGCGATCAGTTCGGCGATCAGTTCGGCGATCAGTTCGGCGATCAGTTCGGCGATCAGTTCGGCGATCAGCTCGGCGATCAGCTCGGCGATCAGTTCGGCGATCAGTTCGGCGATCAGTTCGGCGATCAGCTCGGCGATCAGTTCGGCGATCAGTTCGGCGATCAGTTCGGCGATCAGCTCGGCGATCAGTTCGGCGATCAGTTCGGCGATCAGCTCGGCGATCAGTTCGGCGATCAGTTCGGCGATCAGTTCGGCGATCAGCTCGGCGATCAGTTCGGCGATCAGTTCGGCGATCAGTTCGGCGATCAGTTCGGCGATCAGCTCGGCGATCAGTTCGGCGATCAGTTCGGCGATCAGTTCGGCGATCAGCTCGGCGATCAGCTCGGCGATCAGCTCGGCGATCAGCTCGGCGATCAGTTCGGCGATCAGTTCGGCGATCAGCTCGGCGATCAGTTCGGCGATCAGCTCGGCGATCAGTTCGGCGATCAGTTCGGCGATCAGTTCGGCGATCAGCTCGGCGATCAGTTCGGCGATCAGCTCGGCGATCAGTTCGGCGATCAGTTCGGCGATCAGTTCGGCGATCAGTTCGGCGATCAGTTCGGCGATCAGTTCGGCAATCAGTTCGGCGATCAGTTCGGCGATCAGTTCGGCGATCAGCTCGGTGATCAGTTCGGCGATCAGTTCGGCGATCAGTTCGGCGATCAGTTCGGCGATCAGTTCGGCGATCAGCTCGGCGATCAGTTCGGCGATCAGTTCGGCGATCAGTTCGGCGATCAGCTCGGCGATCAGTTCGGCGATCAGCTCGGCGATCAGTTCGGCGATCAGCTCGGCGATCAGTTCGGCGATCAGTTCGGCGATCAGCTCGGCGATCAGCTCGGCGATCAGCTCGGCGATCAGTTCGGCGATCAGCTCGGCGATCAGCTCGGCGATCAGCTCGGCGATCAGTTCGGCGATCAGTTCGGCGATCAGTTCGGCGATCAGTTCGGCGATCAGTTCGGTGATCAGCTCGGCGATCAGTTCGGCGAAGTGAGCTGAAACTTGGGGGCTTATTTTTCCGGCGATATTTCTGACCTAGTTTCTACTTTTTCCTTAAAATGGGCGATAGTGGTCCATTTTGGGTAATACATGGGCCATAGATGGGCGATGTGAAGTGGAAAGTCTTACCCTTAGGCTTTAAGGAGCATCTTAAAGGAGGAAAGAGAGGTAGGGAGGTGGAGAGGTTTAGAGAGGGGGTTCCAGAGCTTGGGGCCCAGGCAGCTGAAGGCACGGCCACCGATGGTTGAGTGAGTATAATCAGGAATGCTCAAGAGGGCAGAATTAGAGGAGCGCAGACATCTTGGAGGGGGTTGTGAGGCTGCAGGAGGTTACAGAGATCGGGAGGGGCGAGGCCATGGAGGGACTTGTAAACAAGGATGAGAATTTTGAAATTGAGGCGTTGCTTAAGCGGAAGCCAATGTAGGTCAGCGAGCACAGGGGCGATGGGTGTACGGGATTTGTACGAGTTGGGACACGAGCTGCCGAGTTTTGGATTGACCTCAAATATGCGTGTCACTTTCATATACTAAACATAGAATCATGGAATAGTACAGCACAGAAGGAGGCCATTAGGCCCATCGAGTCTGCGCTGGCTCTTTCGAAGCACAATCCAGTTAGTCCTGCCCCTCGCCTCCAACCCAACGTGCCTGCAATATTTTCTCCTTGAAATATTTATCCAATTCCCTTCTGAAGACTATTATGGAATCTGCTGCTACCGCCCTATCAGACAGTGCACTCCAAATCCTAACCACTCGCTGCGCCAAGGCCCGATATAATTGCAGCAAGGCGTCTTTACTCTTGTACTCAAATTCTCTTGTAATAAAGGTCAACATACCAGCTTCCTTTGGGAAGAGGAGGTGTCAGCAGCTCAGTGGATTCCACCGAAAGAAAGACATGGAGGATTTCTATAGCACATTCACGACATCCCAAAGTGCTTTACAGCTAATTAAGTACTATTTACTATAGTAACGTGGGAAAATTAGCAGCCAATTTGCGCACAGCCAGATCTCACACGTCGCTGTTGTGTATGTATAATATAAGTATACTCCCTGTACACTTAATGTACAGTTACATAAGACTACTGGATGTACCTTCACACTGTATACACTATGCTTGTACCACCAGAGGGTGCAACTGGTGGAGACCTAGGGGTCACCTGTACACGACAGGTAACCAGGTATAAAAGGGAGCTCACCACACTGTACCCTCACTCAGGAGCTGTAATAAATGGACTGAGGTCACAACAGTTCACGTACAGTACCTTACCTTGTGGAGTCATTACTAGAGTGCATACAGACACAATAGTCGCCATGTAATAATAATCAGATAATCTCTTTTTTAGTGGAGTTGGTTGAGCTGATTAATGTTGGTCAGGACACCGCTGTTCCCAGGGGAGAACTTCCCTGCTCTTCATTGAATAGTGCCATGAGATCTTTTACATCCACCTGAGAGGGCAGATTGTTTAGAAATTTACAGCATGGAAGGAGGCTGTTTCGGCCCAGTGTGTCCGTGCCGGCCGAAAAAGAGCTATTCAGCCTATTCCCACTTTCCCTGCTCTTGGTCCGTAGCACTGTAGGTTATGGTGTTTTAAGTGCACATTCAAGTACTTTTTAAATGTGGTGAGGGTTTCTGCCTCTACTATGCTTTCAGGCAGTGAGTTCCAGATCCCCACCACCCTCTAGGTGAAGAACTTTCCCAAGAAATCCCCTCTAAACCTCCCCCCAATTACTTTAAATCTATGCCCCCTGGTTGTTGACCCCTCTGCTAAGGGAAACAGGTCCTTCCTATCCTATCCACTCTGTCTAGGCCCCTCAGAATTTTATACACCTCAATAAGGTCTCCCCTCAGCCTCTTCGGTTCCAAAGAAAACAACCCCAGCCGATCCAATCTGTCCTCATAGCTAAAATTCTCCAGTCAAGGCAACATGCTCGTAAATCTGCTCTGCACCCTCTCCAGTGCAACCACATCTTCCCTGTAATGTGGTGATCATATCTGCACGCAGTACTCCAGCGGTGGCACAATTAGTGTTTTATTTAAGATGGCACCTCCCGCAGGGCAGCGCTTCTTCAGTACCGCACTGGGAGCATCAGCCAAAATTGTGAGGTCAATTCCCTGGGGTGGGACAATCGTCTGACTGAAAGCAGAAAGGCTGCCCACTGGGGCACACAGGTCTAATCAGCCTTTGGATACCTCACCCAAGTGGCTGTTCCTCAAGTGGATCCCAGCCAGTGGGGAATATGTTGGACTATGAAGATCCAATCTTCTCCTTTCCCAAAGTTCATGCTTGTGTAGTTTCCACTGGGAAGTCCCCGGATAATGATCAGCAGCTCCCATCTGAGCTGAGGCACTGCATCAAATTCTTTTTTGGGTGCCCAAGGGGCTTGGATGCTACAAATGGAATCTGCAGGCAGCGATCACGGGCAGCAGAGCACACTGTGCAGACAGGAGATGTAATCGGAGAGCAAATGGCTCCGTGTAATTCTACAGTGCTCTGGCAAACCGGGCTGAGAGTCACGCCCTGACAGTACCCGAAATCTGAAACAAAGCTCAAAGACAAACAGGCTGGAGGGAAGCTGTAAACACAAGGCATGTTGGTCACCGTCTGAACGAGAAAAAAAGAGAGCACTTGCATTCACACCACACCTTTCGTCAGCCCATGAAGTATTGTTTGAGGTATGGTCGCTGCTGTAACATAAAGAAAGAAAGACTTGCATTTCTATAGCGCCTTTCACGGCCCCCAGACATCTCAAAGTGCTTTGCAGCCAATGAAGTACTTTTTGGAGTGTAGTCACTGTTGTGATGTAGGAAACGCAGCAGCCAATTTGCGCACAGCAAGCTCCCACAATCAGCAATGTGATAACGACCCAGATAATCTGTTTTTGTTGTGTTGATTGAGGGATAAATATTGGCTAGGACACCGGGGATAACTCCCCTGCTCTTCTTGGAAATCGTGCCATGGGATCTTTTACATCCACCTAAGAGAGCAGACGAGGGCCTCGGTTTAATGTATCATCTGAAGTGTAGAAAAGAGGGCAGTCAATTTACGCACAGCAAGCTCCAACAAAAAAAGCAATGAGATGAATGACCTGGTATTTTTGGTGGTGGTTGAGGGATAATCATCATCATAGACAGTCCCTCGAAATCGAGGAAGACTTGCTTCCACTCGAAAAGTGAGTTCTCAGGTGACTGAACAGTCCAATAGAGGAATTACAGTCTCTGTCACAGGTGGGACAGACAGTGGTTGGAGGAAAGGGTGGGTGGGGAGTCTGGTTTGCCGCACACTCCTTCCGCTGCCTGCGCTTGTTTTCTGCATGCTCTCGGCGACGAGACTCGAGGCGCTCAGCGCCCTCCCGGATGCTCTTCTTCCACTTAGGGCAGTCTTTGGCCAGGGATTCCCAGGTGTCGGTGGGAATGTTGCACTTTATCAGGGAGGCTTTGAGGGTGTCCTTGAAACGTTTCCTCTGCCCACCTGGGGTTCGCCTGCCGTGGTAGGAGCTCCGAGTAGGGCGCTTGCTTTGGGAGTCTTGTGTCGGGCATGCGGACGGTGTGGCCCGCCCAATGTGATAGTGGTCAGGACACCGGAAGAACTCCCCTGTTCTTCTTCCAATAGTACCGTGGGATCTTTCATGCCAACCTGAGAAGAAACAATGAAGTCTGAATATGAATGGAGATGGGAATTGCATGAGCAAAGCTGCAGGCAGCATCACCACAGGACGACCACCAGATGCTTTGGACAAAAAGACAGATTAAGACCTCTATCAAGCAATGACGTAGTTTTATTAACCAGCTTGTAATTTATAGAAAAGTGTCCAATGATGTCTCGCCACTTTGTGTTGCATTATCTTAACCGATAACAGAATTCTTAACCAATAAGGGAGTAATGGGTTACGGGGAGCGGGCAGGGACGTGGACCTGAGTCCATGATCAGATCAGCCACGATCGTATTAAATGGCGCAGCAGACGCGAGGGGCCGTATGGCCTACTCCTGCTCCTATTTCTTATGTTTTTATGCACTTTCATCATCATCATAGGCAGTCCATCGGAATCGAGGAAGACTTGCTTCCACTCTTAACATGAGTTCTTAGGTGGCTGAACAATACGAGAACCACAGGCCCTGTCACAGGTGGGACGGATAGTCGTTGAGGGAAGGGGTGGGTGGGACTGGTTTGCCGCATGCTCTTTCCGTTGCCTGCGCTTGATTTCTGCATGCTTTACGCGATGAGACTCGAGGAGCTCAGCACCCTCCCGGATGCCCTTCCTCCACTTAGGGCGGTCTTTGCCCAGGGACTCCCAGGTGTCAGTGGAGATGTTGCACTTTATCAGGGAGGCTTTGAAGGTGTCCTTGTAACGTTTCTGCTGCCCACCTGGGGCTCGCTTGCCATGAAGGAGCTCCGTGTAGAGCACTTGCTTTGGGAGTCTACTGTTTGGCACGCGGACAATGTGGCCTGCCCAGCGAAGCTGATCAAGTGTGGTCAGTCTGTCCTCCCAGGGGATTTGTAGGATTTTGCGGAGACATCATTGGTGGTATTTCTCCAGCGACTTGAGGTGTCTGCTGTACATGGTCCATGTTTCTGAGCCATACAGGAGGGTGGGTATTACTACAGCCCTGTAGACCATGAGCTTGGTGGCAGTTTTGAGGGCCTGGTCTTCAAACACTCTTTTCCTCAGGTGGCCGAAGGCTGCACTGGTGCACTGGAGGCTGTGTTGGATCTTGGCATCAATGACTGCTCTTGTTGATAGGAGGCTCCCGAGATAAGGGAAATGGTCTATGATGTCCAGGGCCGCGCCGTGGATCTTGATGTCTGGGCAGTGCTGTGCGGCGAGGACAGGCTGGTGGAGGACCTTTGTCTTACTGATGTTTAGCATAAGGCCCATGCTTTCGTACGCCTCAGTAAATACGTCGACTATGTCCTGGAGTTCAGCCTCTGCATCTGCACAGACGCAGGCGTCGTCCGCGTTCATAGTCTTCTTTGACCTTACAAAGGCCTTTGACACTGTCAACCTCGAGGGTCTATGGAGCGTCCTCCTCCGCTTCGGATGCCCCCAAAAGTACATCATCATCCTCCGCCTGCTCCATGACGACATGCAGGCCGTGATCCTTACCAATTGATCCATCACAGACCCAATCCACATCCGGACCGGGGTCAAGCAGGGCTGCATCATCGCCCCAACCCTCTTCTCAATCTTCCTCGCTGCCACGCTCCACCTCACAGTCGACAAGCTCCCCGCTGGAGTGGAACTAAACGATAGAACCAGTGGGAAGCTGTTTAACCTACGCCGTCTCCAGGCCAGATCCTATGCACTTTACCACGCTGCTTAATGGCTTTCTTTGATGTAATGCTGTAACATTATTCAAAAATAAGCCTCAGGAGGGTTTTACTGTGAGCACGGCAACTTTAAAAATAAATACCAGAGAATGAAAGTGTGTCAGATGATGGTCCCTGATCCTGGAATGTGGAGTCTCACTGTTCCTCAGTTTAAGGTCTTATTAAAAAGGGCACCTTTGACAGTGCAGCAATCTCTCAGCACTGCACTGGAGTATCAGCCTGGATTTATGTGCTGAAGTACCTGGAGTGGGACTTGAACTCACAGCCTTCTGACTCAGAGACAAGTGGGCTGCCCACTGAGCCATAGCTGACATCTGAAGAGGGGGTGGAGTCGGTGCAATCACAGAAAGAAGGTTGAATTTCTCTCAGCCAAGTCTGGCACGGAACTCAGACAGAGAAGCGTGCAGCATGATCTGAGTAACATGCTCTTGCTCATTTCCTTTGTCTGTCACAAGAGGTGTGAAGACTGACATAAAGGTGTTCTGATGTGTTTGTCATTAACATCACACAGCACAATTTCAACCTTAAAGAGGGACACGGTGGGGGTGGGGCTGGGGGTTGTGGACCAACATGGTTTTAACCAGCAGAATAAGAGAGAGCTTTGAATTTATATAGTGCCTCACGATGCCCCAAGGGCCAGATTAAGCGCCTGATGGTCCTGAGGCAAACTGATCCAAATGGGCCTATAGTTATGTTATATCATATAATAGTTATATAATAGTTATGCATAAATATAATAACAAATGACTACGGTGGACTTATACTATAATATATTAATATATTTTATATATTAAATATATTAATAATATATAATAATATATAATATATAATAATAATATATACTATAATATATTATATATTTTATATATTTTATATATTAAATATATTTATATAATAACACAGTTAAATAATAACACAGATAAATAGTTAAGATCTTGTGTCTTTAAAAATAGGTATGTGCACATTAGACCAATAAACAATATTTTCCTCGGTCTTGTTTTTTCCTCTGATTGTCCATTCTATTCAGCCTATTTGGGAGGCCTTATATTTTTTTTCCTACATTTATTTGGTGGGCCAATGCTCTTTGGTGGGCCTGGGGCTGCAGCCCCATCTGCTCTATGGTTAATCCGCCACTGTGCACAGACAATGAAGTACTTTTTGAAAGGCAGTCAGTCTCGTTGTGAACGGTAAAATAGTCGAATACAAGTCAGGGGAATTTATGATCAACCTGTACAGGACGCCGGTCAGACGGCACCTTGAGCACCGTGTCCAGTTCTGGCCACTGAGAAACATAAGAACATAAGAAATAGGGGCAGGAGTAGGCCATTCGGCCCTTCGAGCCTGCTCTGCCATTCAATGAGATCATGGCTGATCTTCGACCTCAACTGCACTTTCCTGCCCGATCCCCATACCCCTTGATTCTCTTAATATCTAAAAATCTATCGATCTTGTCTTGAATATACTCAACAACTGAGCCTCCACAGCCCTCTGGGGTAGAGAATTCCAAAGATTAGCACCCTCTGAGTGAAGAGGTTTCGCCTCATCTCAGTCCTAAATGGCCGACCCCTTATTCTGAGACTGTGTCCCCTGATTCTAGACTCCCCAGCCAGGGAAAACATCCTCCCTGCATCTACCCTGTCAAGTCCTGTAAGAATTTTGGATGTTTCAATGAGATCACCTCTCATTCTTCTAAACTCTAGAGAATATAGGCCTGGTCTACTCATTCTCTCCTCATAGGACAATCCCCCCATCCCAGGAATCAGTCTGGTGAACTTTCGTTGCACTCCCTCTATGGCAAGTATATCCTTCCTTAGGTAAGGAAGACATTTAAATGTTGGAACCAGTGCAGAGAAGAGTCATGAGGGGCTAGTCCCCAATGTCATGGTTCTGAGGTATGAGGAAAGGTGGGAGACATTTAGGAGTGTATTTTACGGAGAAACACTGAGGCTTTACAGCATAGAAACAGGCCAGTCGGTCCTACTGATCTATGCCGATACTTATCCCCCACACGAGCCTCCTCCCACCCTTGCTTCATCTAACTCTATCAGCATATCCTTCTGGTCCTTTAACCCTTGAGTACATACCCAGCTTCTCCCAGTTGTTGTTGATCCATTAACGATGGAGTGGGACCGTTGCCCATTGCCTCCTCTCTATTGTAATTCCAAACCATTTTCCTGGGTCATTAAGTAAGCAGGGCAAACTCCCGGAAGGCCCCCAGACACCAAGATGGAGCTTACTGCTGGAGGGGTTACATATTTTTTTCTTCAGTCAAGAGATGTGGGCATCGCTGGCAAGGCCGGCACTTATTGCCCATCCCTAATTGCCCCTTGAGAAGGTGGTGGTGAGCCGCCTTCTTGAACCGCTGCAGTCCATGTGGTGAAGGTGCTCCCACAGTGCTGTTAGGGAGGGTGTTCCAGGATTTTGACCCAACGACGATGAAGGAACGGCCGATATATTTCCAAGTCAGAATGGTGCGTGACTTGGAGGGGAACCTGTGAGATGGTGGGGTTCCCGTGCGCCTGCTGTCCTCGTCCTTCTAGGTGGTAGAGGGCACGGGTTTGGGAGGTGCTGCTGAAGAAGCCTTGCTGCAGTGCATCTCAGTGCAGTTGGAAAACCTGGGCCAAATGTTTGAGAGACGACAACACAGATATGAATGGGAAAAGCCACTCAATGCAATCTGGCTTAACCCATCCAGAAGAGGCACACTGCCCCTGACACAGAAACAAACTGTTCCTGAAATTATTCCCCATTCGGCCCATCATGTCCGTGCCAGCCGACAAAGACTTATCTAGCCTAATCCCACTTTCCAGCTCTTGGTCCGTAACCCTGAAGTTTACGGCACTTCATGTGAATATCCAAGTACCTTTTTAAGTGTGGTGAGGGTTTTTGCCTCTACCACACTTTCAGGCAGTGAGTTCCAGACCCCCACCACCCTCTGAGTGAAAAAAAGTTCCCCTCAAATCCCCTCTGATCCTTCCACCAATTACATTAAATCTATGCTCCCTGGGTTTTGACTTCTCTGCTAAGGGAAAAAGGTCCTTCCTATCTACTCTATCTAGGTACCTCATAATTTTATACACCTCAATAAGGTCACCCCTCAGCCTCCTCTGCTCCAAAGAAAACAAACCCAGCCTCCACTATTTTTTGATGTCAATGCCAAACATTGAAAAGTCTTTGAAGTAAATGTTTGTCTTCACCACCTGGCTTGTAGTCTGGCAGAACTGATTGCTCATCCTTCATACAACCGGCCCAATTTCATCCCTTTCAAATCAGTCGAATGAAAATGGAGGGTTCTTTAAAGTGTGGTCAAACCTACTAGATTACATGCTGTGAAGATGAAAATCCACACCTTTATGTGAAGAAGAACTTCCTGATGTCAGTCATAAGAATTAGGAGCAGGCCATTCGGCCCCTCGAGCCTGCTCCGCCATTCAATGAGATCATGGCTGATCTTCTACCTCAACTCCAATATCCTGCACTATCCCCATTTCCCTTGATTCGTTTAATATCCAAAAATCTAGCGATCTCTGTCTTGAATATATTCAAAGACTGCGCTTCCACAGCCCTCTGGGGTAGAGAATTCCGAAGGTTTGCCACTCTCTGAGTGAAGAAGATTCTCCTCATCTCAGTCCTCTTTCACCTTTCACCTTTGGCCTTTCTGCCATTGTCACGGTTTAACTTGAATTAGAGAGCAGAAAAAAAAAAGACATGTCTACAATGTGATAAAAGTTTTGCATTTGCTGCAAGTGTAATAGTATTTCCATCACACTCCTGTGCAGTACTGAGGGAGTGCTGTGCTGTTGGAGATGCCTGAATCAGTCCTCCGAATCCCAAGTCCATCAAGACCATTGCCCACTATTGCCACTGTCACCCTGTTCTCCCCGTCACTGCCATTGGCATTCTCCCTCCCTCCCCCCACCGCCCTCCCCCTCCCCCCCCACAGATCCCACCATTACCACCACTCAAATTGCTGACCCTGTACCTTCCATGATCCTATAGGATATCAGGGCTGATGTCAGGAAACATTTATTCACAGAAAGAATCATAGAATGGCTACAGCACAGAAGGAGGCCATTCGACCCGTCGAGCCCGTGCCGGCTCTCTGCCAGAGCACCTCAGCCAGTCCCACTCCCCCCGCCCTTTCCCCGTAGCCCTGCAAATTTTCTTTTCCTTCAGCTACTTATCCAATTCCCTTTTGAAAGCCACGATCGAGTCTGTCTCCATCACCCTTTCAGGCCGTGCATTCCAGATCCTAACCACTCGCTGCATAAAAAGGGTTTTCCTCATGTCGCCTTTTGGTTCTTTTGCCAATCGCCTTAAATCTGCGTCCTCTGGTTCTTTCGCCAATGGGAACAGTTTCTCTCTATTTACTCTGACTAGACCCCTCATGATTTAGGGTTAGGGATCAAATCTCCTCTCAATCTTCCTTGCTCTAAGGGGAACAACCCCAGATTCTCCAGTCTATCCACGGAACTGAAGTCCCTTATCCCTGGAATCATTCTTGTAAATCTTTTCTGCACCCTCTCCAAGGTCTTCACATCCTTCCTAAAGTGTGGGGCCAAGAATTAGGTTCAATACTCCAGTTGAGCGTTTTATACAGGTTCATCTCCACGCTTTTTTGTACTCTATGCCTCTCTTCATGAAGCCCAGGATCCCATAAGCTTTTTTAACTGCTTCCTCAAACTGTCCTGTGACCTTCAAAAATTTACGCACGTATACTCCCAGGTCTCTCTGTTCATGCATCCCCTTTAGGATTGTACCCATTAGTTTATATTTCCTCTCTTCATTCTTTCTACCAAAATGTATCAGTTTGCACTTTTCTGCATTAAATTTCATCTGCCACGTGTCTGCACATTCCACCAGCCTGTCTTTGTCCTCTTAGAAACATAGAAACATAGAAAATAGGTGCAGGAGTAGGCCATTCAGCCCTTCGAGTCTGCACCACCATTCAATATGATCATGGCTGATCAGGCAACATCAGTACCCCATTCCTGCTTTCTCTCCATACCACCTGATCCCTTTAGCCGTAAGGGCCACATCTAACTCCCTTTTGAATATATCCAACAAACTGGACTCAACAACTTTCTGTGGTAGAGAATTCCACAGGTTCACAATTCTCTGGGTGAAAAAGTTTCTCCTCATCTCTGTTCTATATAGCTTACCCCTTATCCTTAGACTGTGACCCCTGGTTCTGGACTTCCCCAACATCGGGAACATTCTTCCTGCATCTAACCTGTCCAAAGCCATCAGAATTTTATATGATTCTATGAGATCCCCTCTCATTCTTCTAAATTCCAGTGAATATAAGCCTAGTCGATCCAGTCTTTCTTCATATGTCAGTCCTACCATCCCGAGAATCAGTCTCTTGAAGTCTATCACTATCGTCCTCACTGTTCACTATACTTCCAAGTTTTGTGTCATCTGCAAATTTTGAAATTTTGCCCTGTACATCCGTATCCAAGTCATTAATATATATCAAGAAAAGCAGTGATCGTAGAATTGATCCGCTGGGGAACCTTCCTCCAGTCCGGAAGACAACCGTTCACTACTACTCTCTGTTTCCTGTCACTTGGCTAAGTCCGTATCCATGCTGCCACTGTCCCTTTTATTCCATGGGCTTCAACTTTGCTGGCAAGCCTATTACGTGGTACTTTGTTGAACGCCTTTCGGAAATCCATCTACACCACATCAATTGCATTACCCTCATCAACCCTCTCCGTTACCTCACCAAAAAACTCAATCAGGTTGGTCAAATATGAGTTGCCTCTAACAAATATGTGCTGACTTTCCTTAATTAATCCACACCTGTCCACGTGACTGTTAATTTTGTCCTGGATTATCACTTCTTTTTTGAACAAGGGTGTAACATTTGCAATTCTCCAGTCCTCTGGCACCATCCCGGTTTCAAAGAAGAATTGGAAAATTATGGGCGGTACATCCGCGATTTCTTTCTTCACTTCCCTCAGTGTCCTAGGATGCATCCCATCTAGTCCTGGTCACTTCTCTACTTTAATACAACCAAGCTTTCTAGTACCTTCTCAATTCTTATCCCATCCAGTATCTCCTCTACCTCTTCCTTTGCTATGTCTATGGTAGCAACTTCTTCCTTGGTGAAGACAGATGTAAAATTTAGTACCTCAGCCATACCCTCTGCCTCCATGCGTAGCTCTCCTTTTTGGTCCCTAATCAGCCCCACCCATGCTCTTACTACCCATCTACTATTTATATGCCTGTAGAACACTTTTGGATTACATTTATGTTAGCTGCCATTCTATTCTCATGCCCTCTCTTTGTCCCTCTTATTTTCTTTTTCACTTCTCCTCTGAACTTTCTATATTTAGCCGGATTCGCACATGAATTCTCAACCTGACATATATCATATGCCGCATCGAGATGTCTCCGCAAGATCCTGCAAATCCTCTGGGAGGACAGATGCACCAACATCAGTGTTCTCATCAGGCCAAAAGCATTGAAGCACTGACCACACTCGACCAGTTCCATTGGGCAGGCCACATTGTTCGTATGCCCGACACAAGGCTCCCAAAGCAAGCGCTCTACTCGGAACTCTCACACAGCAAACGAGCCCCAGGTGGGCAGAGGAAACATTTCAAGGACACCCTCAAAGCCTCCTTGATAAAGTGCAACATCCCCACCGAGAACCTGGGAGTCCCTGGTCAAAGACCGCCCAAATTGGAGGAATAGCATCCGGGAGGGCGCTGAGCACCTCGAGTCTCGTCGCCGAGAGCATGCAGAAAACAAGCGCAGGCATCGGAAGGAGCGTGCGGCAAACCAGATTCCCCACCCACCCTTTCCTTCAATGACTGTCTGTCCCACCTGTGACAGAGACTGTAGATCCCGTATAATAGAAAAGCAAATTATAATTTAATTGGAGTAAAATTACAAAGTGCTGCAGTACAGACAGACCTGGGGTCCTTGTACATGAAACATAAAAAGTTAGTATGCAGGTACAGCAAGTAATCAGGAAGGCAAATGGAATGTTGGCCTTATAAGAACATAAGAACATAAGAATTAGGAACAGGAGTAGGCCATCTAGCCCCTCGAGCCTGCTCCGCCATTCAATAAGATCATGGCTGATCTGGCCATGGACTCAGCTCCACTTACCCGCCCTCTCCCCGCAACCCTTAATTCCCTTATTGGTTAAAAATCTATCTATCTGTGACTTGAATACATTCAATGAGCTCGCCTCAACTGCATCCTTGGGCAGAGAATTCCACAGATTCACAACCCTCTGGGAGAAGAAATTCCTTCTCAACTCGGTTTTAAATTGGCTCCCCCGTATTTTGAGGCTGTGCCCCCTAGTTCTAGCCTCCCCTACCAGTGGAAACAACCTCTCTGCCTCTATCTTGTCTATCCCTTTCATGATTTTAAATGTTTCTATAAGATCACCCTTCATCCTTCTGAACTCCAACGAATAAAGACCCAGTCTACTCAATCTATCATCATAAGGTAACCCCCTCATTTCCGGTATCAGCCTAGTGAATCGTCTCTGTACCCCCTCCAAAGCCAGTATATCCTTCCTTAAGTAAGGTGACCAAATCTGCACGTAGTACTCCAGGTGTGGCCTTACCAATGCCCTATACAGTTGCAGCAGGACCTCCCTGCTTTTGTACTCCATCCCTCTCGCAATGAAAGCCAACATTCCATTCGCCTTCCTGATTACCTGCTGTACCTGCAAACTAACTTTTTAGGATTCATGCACAAGGACCCCCAGGTCCCTCTGCATCTCAGCATGTTGTAATTTTTCCCCATTCAAATAATATTCCCTTTTACTGTTTTTTTTCCCAAGGTGGATGACCTCACACTTTCCGACATTGTATTCCATGTGCCAAACCTTAGCCCATTCGCTTAACCTATCCAAATCTCTTTGCAGCCTTTCTGTGTCCTCTACACAACCCGCTTTCCCACTAATCTTTGTGTCATCTGCAAATTTTGTTACACTACACTCTGTCCCCTCTTCCAGGTCATCTATGTATATTGTAAACAGTTGTGGTCCCAGCACCGATCCCTGTGGCACACCACTATCCACTGATTTCCAACCCGAAAAGGACCCATTTGTCCAGACTCTCTGCTTTCTGTTCGCCAGCCAATTCTCTATCCATGCTAATACATTTCCTCTGACTCCGCGTACCTCTATCTTCTGCAGTAACCTTTTATGTGGCACCTTATCGAATGCCTTTAGGAAATCTAAATACACCACATCCATCGGTACACCTCTATCCACCATGCTCGTTATATCCTCAAAGATTTCTAGTAAATTAGTTAAACATGATTTCCCCTTCATGAATCCATGTTGTGTCTGCTTGATTGCACTATTCCTATCTAGATGTCCCGCTATTTCTTCCTTAATGATAGTTTCAAGCATTTTCTCCACTACAGATGTTAAACTAACCAGCCTATAGTTATCTGCCTTTTGTCTGCCCCCTTTTTTAAACAGAGGCGTTACATTAGCTGCTTTCCAATCTGC
>NW_027252783.1:0-7500 GCF_044704955.1 Pristiophorus japonicus
GACCAAGTCTCGGCTTTGGTTAATGATTTGAGCCGAACCGACCTGCCCCCCGCCACCGCGGGCTGAACTCGGGCAGGTCTGCCGATTCCCGACTCCTTTCGGGGCCTAATCGGGTCGCGCGAGCCGCCTGGCGCGATCGGGGCCCATGCCCCGGCCTCTGCCAGTCCTCGGGCAGCCGCTTTTGAAGCCCGACCAAAAACCCGAAAAATGGGCAAAAAGGGAATAAATTCCCGCCCAAAAAGGGTGAATAGTCGGTTCGGCGGCAGCCCTGGTCGGTCTCTGCAGACCTGGAGGCTCGAGACGTTTGTTTGGAAAACTCACCAAGTCTCGATTCTGCCACCTCCTACCTCTGTGCAGATACCCCGCCAACCCCCAAGGACAGAAATGACAAGTGTCAAGTTGGCGGGGCGTCGGGCCACCTGCTGCCGGCCATGAGCATCCAAATCCCCGCAAAAGGGGCATTTTCATTTCTTCATCGGGACTTCCGACAATTGCCGAGGTTCAACTCATTAACGTTGTTCGCAGACACTTGCCAGAAAATGCAAGTGGCCACTTTGCCGGGCCGACTCGCTTGCCCAAGCGGGAAACCATCAACCGAAGGCCCGGTAAGGCGGCCGAATCTGACCTCATAGACTTCCACACAACGGGACTTTTGACTTTCCCGGCCGCGGGTGGCCTCCACCCGGCCTCAGCCATCAGCCCTGCCTGCCTCCAGCCGCCTTCTGGTTAATGAGTTATCCAGCCTGGCACTTCGGTTGCGCCAGCGAGACCAAGTCTCGGCTTTGGTTAATGATTTGAGCCGAACCGACCTGCCCCCCGCCTCCCCCGGGCTGAACTCGGGCAGGTCTGCCGATTTCCCGACTCCTTTCGGGGCCTAATCGCGTCGCGCGAGCCGCCTGGCGCGATCGGGGACCATGCCCCGGCCTCTGCCAGGCCTCGGGCAGCCGCTTTTGAAGCCCGACCAAAAACCCGAAAAATGGGCAAAAAGGGAATAAATTCCCGCCCAAAAAGGGTGAATAGTCGGTTGGGCGGCAGCCCTGGTCGGTCTCTGCAGACCTGGAGGCTCGAGACGTTTGTTTGGAAAACTCACCAAGTCTCGATTCTGCCACCTCCTACCTCTGTGCAGATACCCCGCCAACCCCCAAGGACAGAAATGACAAGTGTCAAGTTGGCGGGGCGTCGGGCCACCTGCTGCCGGCCATGAGCATCCAAATCCCCGCAAAAGGGGCATTTTCATTTCTTCATCGGGACTTCCGACAATTGCCGAGGTTCAACTCATTAACGTTGTTCGCAGACACTTGCCAGAAAATGCAAGTGGCCACTTTGCCGGGCCGACTCGCTTGCCCAAGCGGGAAACCATCAACCGAAGGCCCGGTAAGGCGGCCGAATCTGACCTCATAGACTTCCACACAACGGGACTTTTGACTTTCCCGGCCGCGGGTGGCCTCCACCCGGCCTCAGCCATCAGCCCTGCCTGCCTCCAGCCGCCTTCTGGTTAATGAGTTATCCAGCCTGGCACTTCGGTTGCGCCAGCGAGACCAAGTCTCGGCTTTGGTTAATGATTTGAGCCGAACCGACCTGCCCCCCGCCTCCCCCGGGCTGAACTCGGGCAGGTCTGCCGATTTCCCGACTCCTTTCGGGGCCTAATCGCGTCGCGCGAGCCGCCTGGCGCGATCGGGGACCATGCCCCGGCCTCTGCCAGGCCTCGGGCAGCCGCTTTTGAAGCCCGACCAAAAACCCGAAAAATGGGCAAAAAGGGAATAAATTCCCGCCCAAAAAGGGTGAATAGTCGGTTGGGCGGCAGCCCTGGTCGGTCTCTGCAGACCTGGAGGCTCGAGACGTTTGTTTGGAAAACTCACCAAGTCTCGATTCTGCCACCTCCTACCTCTGTGCAGATACCCCGCCAACCCCAAGGACAGAAATGACAAGTGTCAAGTTGGCGGGGCGTCGGGCCACCTGCTGCCGGCCATGAGCATCCAAATCCCCGCAAAAGGGGCATTTTCATTTCTTCATCGGGACTTCCGGCAATTTCCAAGGTTCAACTCATTAACGTTGTTCGCAGACACTTGCCAGAAAATGCAAGTGGCCACTTTGCCGGGCCGACTCGCTTGCCCAAGCGGGAAACCATCAACCGAAGGCCCGGTAAGGCGGCCGAATCTGACCTCATAGACTTCCACACAACGGGACTTTTGACTTTCCCGGCCGCGGGTGGCCTCCACCCGGCCTCAGCCATCAGCCCTGCCTGCCTCCAGCCGCCTTCTGGTTAATGAGTTATCCAGCCTGGCACTTCGGTTGCGCCAGCGAGACCAAGTCTCGGCTTTGGTTATTGATTTGAGCCGAACCGACCTGCCCCCCGCCACCGCGGGCTGAACTCGGGCAGGTCTGCCGATTTCCCGACTCCTTTCGGGGCCTAATCGGGTCGCGCGAGCCGCCTGGCGCGATCGGGGCCCATGCCCCGGCCTCTGCCAGGCCTCGGGCAGCCGCTTTTGAAGCCCGACCAAAAACCCGAAAAATGGGCAAAAAGGGAATAAATTCCCGCCCAAAAAGGGTGAATAGTCGGTTGGGCGGCAGCCCTGGTCGGTCTCTGCAGACCTGGAGGCTCGAGACGTTTGTTTGGAAAACTCACCAAGTCTCGATTCTGCCACCTCCTACCTCTGTGCAGATACCCCGCCAACCCCCAAGGACAGAAATGACAAGTGTCAAGTTGGCGGGGCGTCGGGCCACCTGCTGCCGGCCATGAGCATCCAAATCCCCGCAAAAGGGGCATTTTCATTTCTTCATCGGGACTTCCGACAATTGCCGAGGTTCAACTCATTAACGTTGTTCGCAGACACTTGCCAGAAAATGCAAGTGGCCACTTTGCCGGGCCGACTCGCTTGCCCAAGCGGGAAACCATCAACCGAAGGCCCGGTAAGGCGGCCGAATCTGACCTCATAGACTTCCACACAACGGGACTTTTGACTTTCCCGGCCGCGGGTGGCCTCCACCCGGCCTCAGCCATCAGCCCTGCCTGCCTCCAGCCGCCTTCTGGTTAATGAGTTATCCAGCCTGGCACTTCGGTTGCGCCAGCGAGACCAAGTCTCGGCTTTGGTTAATGATTTGAGCCGAACCGACCTGCCCCCCGCCTCCCCCGGGCTGAACTCGGGCAGGTCTGCCGATTTCCCGACTCCTTTCGGGGCCTAATCGCGTCGCGCGAGCCGCCTGGCGCGATCGGGGACCATGCCCCGGCCTCTGCCAGGCCTCGGGCAGCCGCTTTTGAAGCCCGACCAAAAACCCGAAAAATGGGCAAAAAGGGAATAAATTCCCGCCCAAAAAGGGTGAATAGTCGGTTGGGCGGCAGCCCTGGTCGGTCTCTGCAGACCTGGAGGCTCGAGACGTTTGTTTGGAAAACTCACCAAGTCTCGATTCTGCCACCTCCTACCTCTGTGCAGATACCCCGCCAACCCCCAAGGACAGAAATGACAAGTGTCAAGTTGGCGGGGCGTCGGGCCACCTGCTGCCGGCCATGAGCATCCAAATCCCCGCAAAAGGGGCATTTTCATTTCTTCATCGGGACTTCCGACAATTGCCGAGGTTCAACTCATTAACGTTGTTCGCAGACACTTGCCAGAAAATGCAAGTGGCCACTTTGCCGGGCCGACTCGCTTGCCCAAGCGGGAAACCATCAACCGAAGGCCCGGTAAGGCGGCCGAATCTGACCTCATAGACTTCCACACAACGGGACTTTTGACTTTCCCGGCCGCGGGTGGCCTCCACCCGGCCTCAGCCATCAGCCCTGCCTGCCTCCAGCCGCCTTCTGGTTAATGAGTTATCCAGCCTGGCACTTCGGTTGCGCCAGCGAGACCAAGTCTCGGCTTTGGTTAATGATTTGAGCCGAACCGACCTGCCCCCCGCCTCCCCCGGGCTGAACTCGGGCAGGTCTGCCGATTTCCCGACTCCTTTCGGGGCCTAATCGCGTCGCGCGAGCCGCCTGGCGCGATCGGGGACCATGCCCCGGCCTCTGCCAGGCCTCGGGCAGCCGCTTTTGAAGCCCGACCAAAAACCCGAAAATGGGCAAAAAGGGAATAAATTCCCGCCCAAAAAGGGTGAATAGTCGGTTGGGCGGCAGCCCTGGTCGGTCTCTGCAGACCTGGAGGCTCGAGACGTTTGTTTGGAAAACTCACCAAGTCTCGATTCTGCCACCTCCTACCTCTGTGCAGATACCCCGCCAACCCCCAAGGACAGAAATGACAAGTGTCAAGTTGGCGGGGCGTCGGGCCACCTGCTGCCGGCCATGAGCATCCAAATCCCCGCAAAAGGGGCATTTTCATTTCTTCATCGGGACTTCCGGCAATTTCCAAGGTTCAACTCATTAACGTTGTTCGCAGACACTTGCCAGAAAATGCAAGTGGCCACTTTGCCGGGCCGACTCGCTTGCCCAAGCGGGAAACCATCAACCGAAGGCCCGGTAAGGCGGCCGAATCTGACCTCATAGACTTCCACACAACGGGACTTTTGACTTTCCCGGCCGCGGGTGGCCTCCACCCGGCCTCAGCCATCAGCCCTGCCTGCCTCCAGCCGCCTTCTGGTTAATGAGTTATCCAGCCTGGCACTTCGGTTGCGCCAGCGAGACCAAGTCTCGGCTTTGGTTATTGATTTGAGCCGAACCGACCTGCCCCCCGCCACCGCGGGCTGAACTCGGGCAGGTCTGCCGATTTCCCGACTCCTTTCGGGGCCTAATCGGGTCGCGCGAGCCGCCTGGCGCGATCGGGGCCCATGCCCCGGCCTCTGCCAGGCCTCGGGCAGCCGCTTTTGAAGCCCGACCAAAAACCCGAAAAATGGGCAAAAAGGGAATAAATTCCCGCCCAAAAAGGGTGAATAGTCGGTTGGGCGGCAGCCCTGGTCGGTCTCTGCAGACCTGGAGGCTCGAGACGTTTGTTTGGAAAACTCACCAAGTCTCGATTCTGCCACCTCCTACCTCTGTGCAGATACCCCGCCAACCCCCAAGGACAGAAATGACAAGTGTCAAGTTGGCGGGGCGTCGGGCCACCTGCTGCCGGCCATGAGCATCCAAATCCCCGCAAAAGGGGCATTTCATTTCTTCATCGGGACTTCCGACAATTGCCGAGGTTCAACTCATTAACGTTGTTCGCAGACACTTGCCAGAAAATGCAAGTGGCCACTTTGCCGGGCCGACTCGCTTGCCCAAGCGGGAAACCATCAACCGAAGGCCCGGTAAGGCGGCCGAATCTGACCTCATAGACTTCCACACAACGGGACTTTTGACTTTCCCGGCCGCGGGTGGCCTCCACCCGGCCTCAGCCATCAGCCCTGCCTGCCTCCAGCCGCCTTCTGGTTAATGAGTTATCCAGCCTGGCACTTCGGTTGCGCCAGCGAGACCAAGTCTCGGGCTTTGGTTAATGATTTGAGCCGAACCGACCTGCCCCCCGCCTCCCCCGGGCTGAACTCGGGCAGGTCTGCCGATTTCCCGACTCCTTTCGGGGCCTAATCGCGTCGCGCGAGCCGCCTGGCGCGATCGGGGACCATGCCCCGGCCTCTGCCAGGCCTCGGGCAGCCGCTTTTGAAGCCCGACCAAAAACCCGAAAAATGGGCAAAAAGGGAATAAATTCCCGCCCAAAAAGGGTGAATAGTCGGTTGGGCGGCAGCCCTGGTCGGTCTCTGCAGACCTGGAGGCTCGAGACGTTTGTTTGGAAAACTCACCAAGTCTCGATTCTGCCACCTCCTACCTCTGTGCAGATACCCGCCAACCCCCAAGGACAGAAATGACAAGTGTCAAGTTGGCGGGGCGTCGGGCCACCTGCTGCCGGCCATGAGCATCCAAATCCCCGCAAAAGGGGCATTTTCATTTCTTCATCGGGACTTCCGACAATTGCCGAGGTTCAACTCATTAACGTTGTTCGCAGACACTTGCCAGAAAATGCAAGTGGCCACTTTGCCGGGCCGACTCGCTTGCCCAAGCGGGAAACCATCAACCGAAGGCCCGGTAAGGCGGCCGAATCTGACCTCATAGACTTCCACACAACGGGACTTTTGACTTTCCCGGCCGCGGGTGGCCTCCACCCGGCCTCAGCCATCAGCCCTGCCTGCCTCCAGCCGCCTTCTGGTTAATGAGTTATCCAGCCTGGCACTTCGGTTGCGCCAGCGAGACCAAGTCTCGGCTTTGGTTAATGATTTGAGCCGAACCGACCTGCCCCCCGCCTCCCCCGGGCTGAACTCGGGCAGGTCTGCCGATTTCCCGACTCCTTTCGGGGCCTAATCGGGTCGCGCGTGCCGCCTGGCGCGACCGGGGACATGCCCCGGCCTCTGCCAGGCCTCGGGCTGCCGTTTTTGAAGCCCGACCAAAAACCCGAAAAATGGGCAAAAATGGAAAAAATTCCCGCCCAAAAAGGGTGAATAGTCGGTTGGGCGGCAGCCCTGGTCGGTCTCTGCAGACCTGGAGGCTCGAGACGTGACTTTGGAAAACTCACCAATTCTCGATCAGCCACCTCCTACCTCTGTGCAGGTACCCCGCCAACCCCCAAGGACAGAAATGACAAGTGTCAAGTTGGCGGACGGATTTGACTTCGGTCGCCGAGCCCTGGAACTAATTTCCCGCAAACGGCTTCGGATTTTGCTCCATCCAGACTTCCGGGACGAAACTTGACAGGCCGTATCTCCGCACTCCCGGAGCGCAGCCGCACCGTTCCGGCACCCATCGACGCGGCTGGCCGAGCCCGAGCGAACGCACCCCACGGCGGACGGCTAGGCCTTTCCGATTTTTTCACCCTTTTTCCCGAAAAGATTCCAACTGGCAGGGACATTCGCCCGACGGCTTAAAGACATGCCCTTCTGCCACACTAACGTCCCCGCCTTCGTTTGGCTATGTTGGCTTCGTCATTTCCGTCTTTTATTAAAGATACCATCTTAACACGCCGGTTAACCATTTGCCAGAGTTTTCGGTTAATGGTTTGCCACCTTCAACCCATTTGGTTAACCATTTGCCGCCGACAATTTTCAGTTCATCAGTTGCCACATTCAGACTTTCTTCTCCGGTTGCATTTCGCGGACTTCCAGCGCGCTCGGCTTCGGGTCGGCCCGCAGGAATGTGGTAGCGTTCGATGCCGCTTGCCTTCCTCTTCCCCGCGCCGCGCACCCGACGAGCACAGCTGGCCCACCAGCGGAGATAGCCGTCGGAAAGCGGTCTCCAGCCAACGGCTGCACCTCCGCCGGCCAAAGAGCCGGCCGCACGCCGTCGCTGGCCTCCGGTGCGACCCGTCCGGCCGCAGCGGACGCTCTTTTCCCGCGCCAGTTGCCACGTTGCGTCGTCATGTTACTGCCCAAAGACTGCAGCGGATGCCGGTTGCCCGGCGGGCCAAGCGGCCTAGCGACGCCGTGCCTCGTCCATGCGGGAGCGGGCTGACACCGCCGCCTGCGGCGTCGCCGCCGCTTTCCAACGAGGTATGGCCGACAGCGGTCCGACACGGGACGGCGGAGAGATCCGCATTTCGGCCCCGGCCGCAT
>NW_027252783.1:17500-21279 GCF_044704955.1 Pristiophorus japonicus
CGCCGGAGTCGGTAACACACCAGCCGGAGCTGGCCCCACTCCGAGCCCTCCCACGTCGGACACGAGTCGCCAAATCGATCGGTGGATACCGAGCACACAACACGCAGGGGAACTTGGTGAAAGAACTGCGCGTGTGCTTAACTACTCAGTAAAACAGATTTCCCTCACTCAGGGGCTTGCATCTGTGACAGACAGCGTCCTTTGTTGCGCAAAGACGGAGGGCCGTTGGAAACTAGTCTGTCCTGAGAGCCGGGCACGGGTACAAGCGGGGCTGCTGGCTCCCAGAGTACGATTTCAGCAAAACACCAAAGAGTTTGAAAAGTACAACAAAAGACTTTGTCAAAATTGTTCCAAGTCTCGCACACCGTTCATTTTGTGACTTTCCAAGTGCTCTTTTCAAAGGTCTCTTTCCTGAGATTGAGCACCTTTCAGCAAAGCATCACTTTTCGGGCGCTTTCAAAGTGTACCCGCTGTCGTAAAAATGTTCTGAAAATCGTGTTCCCGAAAATCTCCGGGCACCCCGCCAACCCCCAAGGACAGAAATGACAAGTGTCAAGTTGGCGGGGCGTCGGGCCACCTGCTGCCGGCCATGAGCATCCAAATCCCCGCAGAAGGGGCATTTTCATTTCTTCATCGGGACTTCCGGCAATTTCCAAGGTTCAACTCATTAACGTTGTTCGCAGACACTTGCCAGAAAATGCAAGTGGCCACTTTGCCGGGCCGACTCGCTTGCCCAAGCGGGAAACCATCAACCGCAGGCCCGGTAAGGCGGCCGAATCTGACCTCATAGACTTCCACACAACGGGACTTTTGACTTTCCCGGCCGCGGGTGGCCTCCACCCGGCCTCAGCCATCAGCCCTGCCTGCCTCCAGCCGCCTTCTGGTTAATGAGTTATCCAGCCTGGCACTTCGGTTGCGCCAGCGAGACCAAGTCTCGGCTTTGGTTAATGATTTGAGCCGAACCGACCTGCCCCCCGCCACCGCGGGCTGAACTCGGGCAGGTCTGCCGATTTCCCGACTCCTTTCGGGGCCTAATCGGGTCGCGCGAGCCGCCTGGCGCGATCGGGGCCCATGCCCCGGCCTCTGCCAGGCCTCGGGCAGCCGCTTTTGAAGCCCGACCAAAAACCCGAAAAATGGGCAAAAAGGGAATAAATTCCCGCCCAAAAAGGGTGAATAGTCGGTTGGGCGGCAGCCCTGGTCGGTCTCTGCAGACCTGGAGGCTCGAGACGTTTGTTTGGAAAACTCACCAAGTCTCGATTCTGCCACCTCCTACCTCTGTGCAGATACCCCGCCAACCCCCAAGGACAGAAATGACAAGTGTCAAGTTGGCGGGGCGTCGGGCCACCTGCTGCCGGCCATGAGCATCCAAATCCCCGCAAAAGGGGCATTTTCATTTCTTCATCGGGACTTCCGACAATTGCCGAGGTTCAACTCATTAACGTTGTTCGCAGACACTTGCCAGAAAATGCAAGTGGCCACTTTGCCGGGCCGACTCGCTTGCCCAAGCGGGAAACCATCAACCGAAGGCCCGGTAAGGCGGCCGAATCTGACCTCATAGACTTCCACACAACGGGACTTTTGACTTTCCCGGCCGCGGGTGGCCTCCACCCGGCCTCAGCCATCAGCCCTGCCTGCCTCCAGCCGCCTTCTGGTTAATGAGTTATCCAGCCTGGCACTTCGGTTGCGCCAGCGAGACCAAGTCTCGGCTTTGGTTAATGATTTGAGCCGAACCGACCTGCCCCCCGCCCCCGCGGGCTGAACTCGGGCAGGTCTGCCGATTTCCCGACTCCTTTCGGGGCCTAATCGCGTCGCGCGAGCCGCCTGGCGCGATCGGGGACCATGCCCCGGCCTCTGCCAGGCCTCGGGCAGCCGCTTTTGAAGCCCGACCAAAAACCCGAAAAATGGGCAAAAAGGGAATAAATTCCCGCCCAAAAAGGGTGAATAGTCGGTTGGGCGGCAGCCCTGGTCGGTCTCTGCAGACCTGGAGGCTCGAGACGTTTGTTTGGAAAACTCACCAAGTCTCGATTCTGCCACCTCCTACCTCTGTGCAGATACCCCGCCAACCCCCAAGGACAGAAATGACAAGTGTCAAGTTGGCGGGGCGTCGGGCCACCTGCTGCCGGCCATGAGCATCCAAATCCCCGCAAAAGGGGCATTTTCATTTCTTCATCGGGACTTCCGACAATTGCCGAGGTTCAACTCATTAACGTTGTTCGCAGACACTTGCCAGAAAATGCAAGTGGCCACTTTGCCGGGCCGACTCGCTTGCCCAAGCGGGAAACCATCAACCGCAGGCCCGGTAAGGCGGCCGAATCTGACCTCATAGACTTCCACACAACGGGACTTTTGACTTTCCCGGCCGCGGGTGGCCTCCACCCGGCCTCAGCCATCAGCCCTGCCTGCCTCCAGCCGCCTTCTGGTTAATGAGTTATCCAGCCTGGCACTTCGGTTGCGCCAGCGAGACCAAGTCTCGGCTTTGGTTAATGATTTGAGCCGAACCGACCTGCCCCCCGCCCCCCCCGGGCTGAACTCGGGCAGGTCTGCCGATTTCCCGACTCCTTTCGGGGCCTAATCGGGTCGCGCGAGCCGCCTGGCGCGATCGGGGACCATGCCCCGGCCTCTGCCAGGCCTCGGGCAGCCGCTTTTGAAGCCCGACCAAAAACCCGAAAAATGGGCAAAAAGGGAATAAATTCCCGCCCAAAAAGGGTGAATAGTCGGTTGGGCGGCAGCCCTGGTCGGTCTCTGCAGACCTGGAGGCTCGAGACGTTTGTTTGGAAAACTCACCAAGTCTCGATTCTGCCACCTCCTACCTCTGTGCAGATACCCCGCCAACCCCCAAGGACAGAAATGACAAGTGTCAAGTTGGCGGGGCGTCGGGCCACCTGCTGCCGGCCATGAGCATCCAAATCCCCGCAAAAGGGGCATTTTCATTTCTTCATCGGGACTTCCGGCAATTTCCAAGGTTCAACTCATTAACGTTGTTCGCAGACACTTGCCAGAAAATGCAAGTGGCCACTTTGCCGGGCCGACTCGCTTGCCCAAGCGGGAAACCATCAACCGAAGGCCCGGTAAGGCGGCCGAATCTGACCTCATAGACTTCCACACAACGGGACTTTTGACTTTCCCGGCCGCGGGTGGCCTCCACCCGGCCTCAGCCATCAGCCCTGCCTGCCTCCAGCCGCCTTCTGGTTAATGAGTTATCCAGCCTGGCACTTCGGTTGCGCCAGCGAGACCAAGTCTCGGCTTTGGTTAATGATTTGAGCCGAACCGACCTGCCCCCCGCCCCCCCCGGGCTGAACTCGGGCAGGTCTGCCGATTTCCCGACTCCTTTCGGGGCCTAATCGGGTCGCGCGAGCCGCCTGGCGCGATCGGGGACCATGCCCCGGCCTCTGCCAGGCCTCGGGCAGCCGCTTTTGAAGCCCGACCAAAAACCCGAAAAATGGGCAAAAAGGGAATAAATTCCCGCCCAAAAAGGGTGAATAGTCGGTTGGGCGGCAGCCCTGGTCGGTCTCTGCAGACCTGGAGGCTCGAGACGTTTGTTTGGAAAACTCACCAAGTCTCGATTCTGCCACCTCCTACCTCTGTGCAGATACCCCGCCAACCCCCAAGGACAGAAATGACAAGTGTCAAGTTGGCGGGGCGTCGGGCCACCTGCTGCCGGCCATGAGCATCCAAATCCCCGCAAAAGGGGCATTTTCATTTCTTCATCGGGACTTCCGACAATTGCCGAGGTTCAACTCATTAACGTTGTTCGCAGACACTTGCCAGAAAATGCAAGT
>NW_027252785.1:0-21211 GCF_044704955.1 Pristiophorus japonicus
CCCACACACACACACTCCTCCCCCCCCACACACCACTCCTCCCCCCCCACACACACACTCCTCCCCCCCCCACACACACACACTCCTCCCCCCCCCACACACACACACTCCTCCCCCCCCCCCACACACACACACTCCCCCCCCCCCACACACACACACACTCCCTCCCCCCCACACACACACTCCCTCCCCCCCACACACACACTCCCTCCCCCCACACACACACTCCCCTCCCCCCACACACACACTCCCTCCCCCCCACACACACACACCCTCCCTCCCACACACACACTCCCTCCCCCCCACACACACACACTCCCTCCCCCCCACACACACACTCCCTCCCCCCCACACACACACTCCCTCCCCCCCACACACACACTCCCTCCCCCCCACACACACACTCCCTCCCCCCCACACACACACACACCTCCCCCCCACACACACACACTCCTCCCCCCCCACACACACACACTCCTCCCCCCCACACACACACACTCCTCCCCCCCACACACACACTGCTCCCCCCCCACACACACACTGCTCCCCCCCACACACACACTGCTCCCCCCCCACACACACACACTCCTCCCCCCCCACACACACACTCCTCCCCCCCCACACACACACACTGCTCCCCCCCACACACACACACTGCTCCCCCCTCCACACACACACACTGCTCCCCCCTCCACACACAGCTCCCCCCTCCACACACACACACCTCCCCCCTACACACACACACACCTCCCCCCTCCACACACACACACCTCCCCCCTCCACACACACACACCTCCCCCCTACACACACACACACCTCCCCCCTTCACACACACACTCCTCCCCCCGCCCCAACACACACACTCGCCCTGCCCCCAACACACACCCCCGCCCCCAACACACACCCCCGCCCCGCCCCCAACACACACCCCCGCCCCGCCCCCAACACACACCCCCGCCCCGCCCCCAACACACACCCCCGCCCCGAACACACAAAACCTCCCTGCTTCCTTACCAGGGCCAGCTCGGGATCGGCACTGGGGTCCACCCCGAACTCGAAGTCACTCGCTCCCAGCCCCAGCATGGTGCCCCCCTCCCCGGCCAGGATGGGGGAGCTGATGAGAGCATCGGCGAGGCTGGGGCCCGGAGGCACAGTCACCAGGTGCGAACCGGTTCCATCCTTCCCATTGAGGGCATTGATAAAAGCAGTCAGCTTCTCGGTATTTGCTTCCTGAGGATAAAAGTGGGGGAGCGGGGAGTTAGAAATCAGAGACTATTACAGGAGGGTTTGAGTATAAGAGTAAAGACGTCTTACTGCAATTATATCGGGCCCTGGTGAGGCCGCACCTGAGTATTGTGCACAGTTTTGCCGGGGTTTATGCTCCATGTGAGCCTTCTCCTACCCCCATATCCTTCTATTCCTTTCTCCCTCATGGGCTGCCCCTAACATGCAGGTGCAGCAAGCAATTAAGAAAGCACATGGTATGTTGGCCTTCATTACAGGAGGATTTGAGCACAGGAGCAAGGATGTCCTACTTATGTCCAATATGTCGAGGAACCAACTAGGTGGGAGGCCATCTTAGACTGGGTGTTGTGTAATGAGAGAGGATTAATTAGCAATCTCATTGTGCGAGGCCCCTTGGGGAAGAGTGACCATAATATGGTGGAATTCTACATTAGGATGGAGAATGAAACAGTTAATTCAGAGACCATGGTCCAGAACTTAAAGAAGGGTAACTTTGAAGGTGAATTGGCTAGGATAGATTGGCGAATGATACTTAAGGGGTTGACAGTGGATGGGCAATGGCAGACATTTAGAGACCGCATGGATGAACTACAACAATTGTACATTCCTGTCTGGCGTAAAAATAAAAAAGGGAAGGTGGCTCAACCGTGGCTATCAAGGGAAATCAGGGATAGTATTAAAGCCAAGGAAGTGGCATACAAATTGGCCAGAAATAGCAGTGAACCCAGGGACTGGGGGAAATTTAGAATTCAGCAGAGGAGGACAAAGGGTTTGATTAGGGCAGGGAAAATGGAGTACGAGAGGAAGCTTGCAGGGAACATTAAAATGGACTGCAAAAGCTTCTATAGGTATGTAAAGAGAAAAAGGTTAGTAAAGACAAACGTAGGTCCCCTGCAGTCAGAATCAGGGGAAGTCATAACGGGGAACAAAGAAATGGCGGACCAATTGAACAAGTACTTTGGTTCGGTATTCACTAAGGAGGACACAAACAACCTTCCAGATATAAAAGGGGTCAGAGGGTCTAGTAAGGAGGAGGAACTGAGGGAAATCCTTATTAGTAGGGAAATTGTGTTGGGGAAATTGATGGGATTGAAGGCCGATAAATCTCCAGGGCCTGATGGTCTGCATCCCAGAGTACTTAAGGAGGTGGCCTTGGAAATAGCGGATGCATTGACAGTCATTTTCCAACATTCCATTGACTCTGGATCAGTTCCTATCGAGTGGAAGGTAGCCAATGTAACCCCACTTTTTAAAAAAGGAGGGAGAGAGAAAACAGGGAATTATAGACCGGTCTGCCTGACATCGGTAGTGGGTAAAATGATGGAATCAATTATTAAGGATGTCATAGCAGTGCATTTGGAAAGAGGTGACATGATAGGTCCAAGTCAGCATGGATTTGTGAAAGGGAAATCATGCTTGACAAATCTTCTGGAATTTTTTGAGGATGTTTCCAGTAGAGTGGACAAGGGAGAACCAGTTGATGTGGTGTATTTGGACTTTCAGAAGGCTTTCGACAAGGTTCCACACAAGAGATTAATGTGCAAAGTTAAAACACATGGGATTGGGGGTAGTGTGCTGACGTGGATTGAGAACTGGTTAGCAGACAGGAAGCAAAGAATAGGAGTAAATGGGGACTTTTCAGAATGGCAGGCAGTGACTAGTGGGGTACCACAAGATTCTGTGCTGGGGCCCCAGCTGTTTAACACTGTATATTAATGATTTAGACGAGGGGATTAAATGTAGTATCTCCAAATTTGCGGATGACACTAAGTTGGGTGGCAGTGTGAGCTGCGAGGAGGATGCTATGAGGCTGCAGAGTGACTTAGATAGATTAGGTGAGTGGGCAAATGCATGGCAGATGAAGTATAATGTGGATAAATGTGAGGTTATCCACTTTGGTGGTAAAAACAGAGACAGACTATTATCTGAATGGTGACAGATTAGGAAAAGGAGAGGTGCAACGAGACCTGGGTGTCATGGTACACCAGTCATTGAAGGTTGGCATGCAGGTACAGCAGGCGGTTAAGAAAGCAAATGGCATGATGGCCTTCATAGCGAGGGGATTTGAGTACATGGGCAGGGAGGTGTTACTACAGTTGTACAGGGCCTTGGGTGAGGCCACACCTGGAGTATTGTGTACAGTTTTGGTCTCCTAACTTGAGGAAGGACATTCTTGCTTTTGAGAGAGTGCAACGAAGGTTCACCAGACTGATTCCCAGGATGGCGGGACTGACATATCAAGAAAGACTGGATCAACTGGGCTTGTATTCACTGGAGTTCAGAAGAATGAGAGGGGATCTCATAGAAAAGTTTAAAATTCTGACGGGTTTAGACAGGTTGGATGCAGGAAGAATGTTCCCAATGTTGGGGAAATCCAGAACCAGGGGTCACAGTCTAAGGATAAGGGGTAAGCCATTTAGGACCGAGATGAGGAGAAACTTCTTCACCCAGAGAGTGGTGAACCTGTGGAATTCTCTACCACAGAAAGTAGTTGAGGCCAATTCACTAAATATATTCAAAAAGGAGTTAGATGTAGTCCTTACTACTAGGGGGATCAAGGGGTATGGCGAGAAAGCAGGAAGGGGGTACTGAAGTTGCATGTTCAGCCATGAACTCATTGAATGGCGGTGCAGGCTCGAAGGGCCGAATGGCCCACTCCTGCACCTATTTTCTATGTTTCTACTACAGTTATACAGGGCCCTGGTGAGACCACACCTGGAGTATTGTGAGCAGTTTTGGTCTCCTTACCTAAGGAAGGATATACTTGCCATAGAGGGAGTGCAGCGAAGGTTCACCAGACTGATTCCTGGGATGGGGGGATTGTCCTATGAGGAGAGATTGAGTAGACTAGGCCGATATTCTCTGGAGTTTAGAAGAATGAGAGGTGATCTCATTGAAACAGACACAATTCTTACAGGGTTTGACAGGGTAGATGCAGGGAGGGTGTTTCCCCCGGGCTGGGGAGTCTAGACCCAGGGGTCACAGTCTCAGGATAAGGGCTCGGCCATTTAGGACTGAGATGAGGAGGAATTTCTTCCCTCAGAGGGTGGTGAATCTTTGGAATTCTCTGCCCCAGAGGGCTGTGGAGGCTCAGTCGTCGAGTATATTCAAGGCTGGGATCGCTAGATTTTTGGATATTAAGAGAGTTGAGGGATATGGGGATCGGGTGGGAAAGTGAAGTTGTAGAAGACCAGCCGTGATCTTACTGAATGGCGGAACAGGCTCAAATGGCCGAATGGCCGACTCCTGCTCCTATTTCTTATGTTCTGGGCAGCGAAAACTCCACACCCCAAACAACTTGCACCTATATATAAGCGCCTTTAATGTAATAAAACATCAGACAAAATTTGGCACTTAGCCACATGGGGAGATATTCAGGACAGGCGACCAAAAGCTGGGTCAAAGAGGCAGGTTTTACGGAGCAGCCTAAAGAAGGAGAGCGAGGCGGAGAGGTTTAGGGAGGGAGTTCCAGAGCTTGGGGCCCAGGCAGCTGAAGGCACGGCCGCCGATGGTGGAGCGATTTTGTTTTTTAATTATTCGTTCCTGTGGGCGACGCTGGCAAGACACATCCCTAGTTACCCTCGAGAAGGCGGTGGTGAACCGCTGCATTAAAATCAGGGCAACACAAGAGACCAGAATTGGAGGAGCGCAGAGATTTCGGAGGGCTGTGCGACTGGAGGTGGTTAGAGATAGGCAGGGGTTTAGGGGCTGGAGGAGGTTACAGAGATAGGGAGGGGTGTAGGGGCTAGAGGAGGTTACAGAGATAGGGAGGGTGTAGGGCTGGAGGAGGTTACAGTGATGGGGAGAGGTGTAGGGCTGGAGGTGGTTACAGAGATAGGGAGGGGTGTAGGGGCTGGAGGAGTTTAGAGATAGGGAGGGGTGTAGGGGCTGGAGGAGGTTACAGAGATAGGGAGGGGTGTAGGGGCTGGAGGAGGTTACAGAGATAGGGAGGGGTGTAGGGGCTGGAGAAGGTTACAGAGATAGGGAGGGGTGTAGGGGCTAGAGGAGGTTACAGAGATAGGGAGGGGTGTAGGAGGTTACAGAGATAGGGAGGGGTGTAGGGACTGGAGGTGGCTACAGAGATAGGGAGGGGTGTAGGAGCTGGAGAAGGTTACAGAGATAGGGAGGGGTGTAGGGGCTAGAGGAGGTTACAGAGATAGGGAGGGGTGTAGGAGGTTACAGAGATAGGGAGGGGTGTAGGGACTGGAGGTGGCTACAGAGATAGGGAGGGGTGTAGGAGCTGGAGAAGGTTACAGAGATAGGGAGGGGTGTAGGGGCTGGAGGAGGTTACAGAGATAGGGAGGGGTGTAGGGGCTGGAGGATGTTAGAGAAAAGGAGGGGTGTAGGGGCTGCAGGAGGGAGGGGAGTGGGCGAGGGTCATGGAGGGATTTGAGCACTTGGCTGAGAATATTAGCAACCGAGGCGTTGACGGATGGGGGGAGTCAGAGAGTGATTCACCTCCCCTCCCCAGGTGCCAAGGACCTTGTGTCTGTTCCCTCCCCTCTCCACAGGGAGATGGTGACGGGCGCGAGGATTGAGGTGCCAGTCGCCCTCCGGTGCCAACCCCCGAGTGGCCCATCTTCATACGACTGGCGGCACTCTTCAGGAAGGGGGAACGGGGGCTTGTGATCTAAGCAGTGATCGGGGCTGGGGAACCCTGGCAGATTTCCCCCACACCCCTGCCTCCCTCTCCCCCAAGCCCAGCAACCCCTCACGTTGGATACTTTTGGATTTGGCTACACGCTGCAGAGAAGGGAACCATTACTACCCCCTCCCCCAAAGTAATCCTGGCCTGCGTACTGTATCTGACAAGATTAGCAGAATCGCAGCAGCCGCAAATGAACTGTGATAGCATTTACAACAGTCCGCCGTGGTAATCATAACCTCAGCTCTGGTTCCCTCCCCGGGTCACAGCACTGGCCCGTTCCTGGCTCCCCTCGACCCATCTTCAACCCCCCCCCCTCGCTCCACCATTCTCCTCCCCACACCCCCCCACCCCCCAGCTCACCTCCTCGCCGAAGTTCACGATATCCACATTCACCTTCTCTTTCTTCAGCCTCTTTGCCAACTTGACCAGCTGTGAGGAGGAGAGGACAGATTCAAATAAACGTACACAGCCACGACAGAGGGCACTGCCTCGACAAAATGTGCTGCTCCCCCCCCCCGGTCCTGTGCCCAGCGACCCTTTGCTGCTGTAAACGAGTCCATGGCCACTAGCTGTCGCCTGCTGCACGGCTGAGGTGCCCGCTTGTCAAGTGCAAATCCAGACAAGCAATGGCAGGCTATTCGACTGTTGGGGGCATCACAAAAATTAACCCACTGAGCCACGGCAGGGGTCTGGAGAAAGAAGTGGGTTTGCTGCCCCAGTACAAACTTTACGGAAGAGCTCGGCATCATTTTGGTAGCGCTCTCGGTGTTTGAGTTAGGAGATTGTGGTGCTCGGGCCCCAAGTCAGCAACTGAGCAGCGATCCAGCACTGAGCAAATCCGAGGCATAACTACGATAAAAACACTGGGTGGTACAATCAGAGGGGGCAAGTGGAGGGGAGTAACAGGAAACAGGGAGACCGCCACAAAACGCTTTACAGCCAATGAAGCACCTTTTTGGAGTGTGGTCACTGTTGGTGTATAAAACGCGGCAGCCAACTTGCGCACAGCAAGCTCCCACACACAGCGATGTGATAATGACCCAGATTATCTGTTTTAGTGATGTTGATTGAGGGATAAATATTGGCCCCAGGACACCGGGGAGAACTCCCCCTGCTCTTCTTCCAATAGTGGCCCTGGGATCTTTTACATCCACCCGAGAGGGCAGACGGGGCCTCAGTTTAACGTTTAATCCGAAAGACGGCACCTCCGACAGTGCGGCGCTCCCTCAGCACTGGCTCTCCGACAGTGCGGCGCTCCCTCAGTACCGCCCCTCCGACAGTGCAGTACGGCGCTCCCTCAGCACTGCCCCTCCGACAGTGCAGTACGGCGCTCCCTCAGCACTGCCCCTCTGACAGTGCAGTGCGCGCTCCCTCAGCACTGCCCCTCCAACAGTGCAGTATGGCGCTCCCTCAGCACTGCCCCTCCGACAGTGCAGTGCGACGCTCCCTCAGCACCGCCCCTCCGACAGTGCGGCACTCCCTCAGCACCGCCCCTCCGACAGTACGGCGCTCCCTCAGCATCGCCCCTCCGACAGTGCGGCGCTCCCTCAGCACTGGCACTGGGAGTGCCAGCCTGGGATTATGGGGCTCGAGTCCCTGGAACAGGACTTAAACCCACGACCTGCTGACTCGGGAGCGAGGGGGCGAGTTCTGCCCGCTGAGCCACGGCTGGCAAGCCTCCTGAATATCTAACACCCAGACACCAGGATGAGCAGCAGGCAGCGAAAGAGCCTGTAATTACAAACCAACCCCAAACAATTCTCGAACATCGAGTGAGGTTTTACGTGGATTTTAGACGCGAAAACTTCAACAAAGAGATGAGATCCAGGATGGCAGGGCTGGGCCAGCAACAGCGACCTGGTCTTTACTCACATCCTTCTCGTTATCTTCCACCGGGCTTCCGACAAACACAATGATCCTCGTTTTGTGGTTCTTCCCCTGACGATGTTTAAGAGCCAACTGAAAAAAAGGAGACACATTTGCATCGAATTACATCGAGTGTACGGCACAGAAACAGGCCATTGGGCCCCACCGCTCCGTGCCGGGGTTTATGCTCCACACCAGCCCCCCCCCCCACCCCTCTCCATCTCACCCCCATCCCCATATCCTTCCATTCCTTTCTCCCTCATGGCTTCCCCTTAAATGCATCGATACTACTCGCCTCAACCCCTCCCTGGGGCAGCGAGTTCCACATTCTCACCGCTCTCTGGGTAAAGAAGTTTCTCCTGAATTCCCCGTTGGATTTATTGGTGACTGTCTGATATTGATGGCCCCTGGTTCTGGTCTCTCCCACACAAGGGGAAATATCTTTTCTACGTCCACCCTATCGAACCCCTTCATAATCTTAAAGGCCTCTATTAGGTCACCCCGCAGCCCTCTCTCTTTTTTTAAAGAGACATGAGCCCCAGTCCGTTCACCCTTCCCTGATAATTATAACCTCAGTCCTGGTATCATTGTTGTAAAAGTTATGCAACTTCTCCACTTCAGAGATTCCAACAGCAGCACATGGTTAAAAAAAGACCAGGCTCGAGGGGCTGAATGGGCCTCCTCCTGTTCCTGTGTCACAGGCTCGAGGGGCTGAATGGCCTCCTGTTCCTGTGTAACAAGCTTGAGGGGCTGAATGGGCCTCCTCCTGTTCCCATCTAACACCACTAAATCAGATGATCTGGGTCATCATCTCATCGCTGTGTGTGGGAGCTTGCTGTGCGCAAATTGGCCGCCTCGTTTCCCACATTGCAACAGTGACTACACTTCAAAAACAAAATGAAGTACTTGATTGTCTGTAAAGCGTTTTGGGAGGGCCCGAGGCGACGAGAGGGGCTCTGCGAATATGGCTCTGTCCCTCGCGGAGGTCTCACTTACGTGCGCGACTCGGATGCCGGTGCAGAAGCTGATTTTCCCCGTGGGCTGGACGGCGTGCAGCTTGGACAGAATCCGCCCCGTGTCAGGGGTCAAGGTGGTGAGCACCTCGCAGTTACTGTAACCAGAGCGAGAGGGAGAAAGTGGGGCCCGGTTAGAACGCAACAACTCAAACGGCCCAGGGCGCTTCACACCAGTGTTACAAGGCAAAAGTTTAACACCGAGCCACACCAGAAATGATATGGGTGGATCTCCAAATGCTGGGTCAAGGAGGGAGGTTTTAAGGAGCGTCTTGAAGGAGGAGAGAGAGAGGCGGAGAGGTTTAGGGAGTGAATTCCAGAGCTTGAAGCCCAGGCAACAGAACCAATGGTGGAGCGATTATAATCAGGGATGCTCAGGAGGGCAGAATTAGAGGAGCGCAGTTATCTCGGGGGGTTGTGGGGCTGGAGGAGGTTACAGAGATAGGGAGGGGTGTAGGGGCTGGAGGGGGTTACAGAGATAGGGAGGGGTGTAGGGGGTAACAGAGATAGAGAGGGGTGTAGGGGCTGGAGGAGGTTACAGAGATAGGGAGGGGCGAGGGCCACAGAGGGATTTGAAAACAAAGGATGAGAATTTAGAAATCGAGGCGTTGCTTAACCGGGAGCCAAATGTAGGCCAGCGAGCACAGGGGGTGATGGGTGAGCGGGACTCGGTGCGAGTTAGGACACGGGGGCAGCGAGCACAGGGGGTGATGGGTGAGCGGGACTCGGTGCGAGTTAGGACACGGGGACAGCGAGCACAGGGGCTGATGGGTGAGCGGGACTCGGTGCGAGTTAGGACACGGGGGCAGCGAGCACAGGGGGTGATGGGTGAGCGGGACTCGGTGCGAGTTAGGACACGGGGACAGCGAGCACAGGGGGTGATGGGTGAGCAGGACTCGGTGCGAGTTAGGACACGGGGGCAGCGAGCACAGGGGCTGATGGGTGAGCGGGACTCAGTGCGAGTTAGGACACGGGGCAGCGAGCACAGGGGGTGATGGGTGAGCGGGACTCGGTGCGAGTTAGGACACGGGGACAGCGAGCACAGGGGGTGATGGGTGAGCGGGACTCGGTGCTAGTTAGGACACGGGGACAGCTGAGTTTTGGATCACCTTGAGTTTACGTAGGGTGGAATGTGAGAGGCTGGGCGGGGAGAGCATTGGTGTTAAGTCTATAGCGCCTTTAATGTTGTAAAACGTCCATAGCGCCTTTAATGTTGTAAAACGTCCCAAGGTGCTTCACAGGAACGATCAGACAAATGTCGACACCGAGCCACACAGGGAGATATTAGGGACAGGCGACCAAAAGCTGGGTCAAAGAGGGCGGTTTTAAGGAGTGCCTTAAAGGAGGAGAGAGAGGTGGAGAGGTTTCGGGACAGGAAAGGGGGACCTTGTTAACGGGGGCTCCACGGAGGAGACACTTACTTGGCGAGCGTGATGAGCCCCACATTGTTCTCGGGATTGCTACGTGTTTTTGAATGGCAGACGATGTTGACGGCATCTTGCTGTGCTTGAAGCCTGGTTGGCAGGAAGTCCCCATTCCTCATATATTCACTGTTGTCGACACTGCGACCAAGGGAAGGGGAAAAGAGGAGACGACGGTTAGATAGGAGCACAGCTTTACAGCGCTGAAACTGCCCGCTGCGGCCATTTCAAACGTTTCATCGGGATCCGGTTCAGTCTTGCCTGCCTTGTGACTTCAACACAGGAACGGGCCATTCAGCCCCTCGATCCTGTTCTGCTATTCAATGAGATCACGGCTTATGTGCATTTATCTGCCTTTGCTCCCTAGCCCTTACCGAAAAGGAATTTATCCACCTCAGTCTTGAAATTTTTCAGTTAAAAAAAAAAATTCGTTCCTGGGATGTGGGCGTCGCTGGCCAAGGCCGGCATTTATTGCCCATCCCTAATTGCCCCTCGAGGAGGTGGTGGTGAGCCGCCTTCTTGAACCGCTGCAGTCCGTGTGGTGAAGGTGCTCCCACAGTGCTGTTAGGGAGGGAGTTCCAGGATTGTGACCCCAGCGACGATGAAGGAACGACCGATATATTTCCAAGTCGGGATGGTGTGTGACTCGGAGGGGAACGTGGAGGGGGTGGTGTTCCCATGCGCCTGCTGCCCTTGTCCTTCTAGGCGGGTAGAGGTCGCGGGTTTGGGAGGTTTCCAATGGGTGGGTTTCCAATTTACCCGTTCACCCCCCCCCCCCTCAAGTCTCAACAGCTTTTTGGGGGAAGAATGTCCCAGATTTCCACTCCCCTTTGTGTGAAGAAGTGCTCCCGACTGCAATGTATTTGCTTCATGGATTCTTTGCTTAAGAATTAATAGCAACACATTGCTATTCAGAACTAGTTGGTTTATTAGCAAAAGGTTTAACAATCTCACGACACATTACCAGTTCATACAAACATAGAAAGTAGGTGCAGGAGTAGGCCATTCGGCCCTCCGAGCCTGCACCACCATTCAATATGATCATGGCTGATCATGCAACTTCAGCACCCCATTCCTGCTTTCTCTCCATACCCCTCGATCCCTTTAGCTGTAAGGGCCACATCTAACTCCCTTTTGAATATGTCCAATGAACTGGCCTCAACAACTTTCTGTGGTAGAGAATTCCACAGGTTCACAATTCTCTGAGTGAAGAAGTTTCTCCTCATCTCGGTCCCAAATGGCTTACCCCTTATCCTTAGACTGTGACCCCTGGTTCTGGACTTCCCCAACATCGGGAACATTCTTCCTGCGTCTAACCTGTCCAATCCCGTCAGAACTTTCTAAGTTTCTATGAGATCCCCTCTCGTTCTTCTAAATTCCAGTGAATATAAGCCTAGCCGATCCAGTCTTTCTTCATATGTCAGTCCATCCCAGGAATCAGTCTGGTGAATCTTCGCTGCACTCCCTCAATAGCAAGAATGTCCTTCCTCAGATTAGGAGACCAAAACTGTACACAATATTCCAGGTGAGGCCTCACCAAGGCCCTGTACAACTGCAGTAAGACCTCCCTGCTCCTATACTCAAATCCCCTCGCTATGAAGGCCAACATACCATTTGCCTTCTTCACTGCCTGCTGTACCTGCATGCCAACTTTCAATGACTGATGTACCATGACACCCAGGTCTCGTTGCACCTCCCCTTTTCCTAATCTGTCACCATTCAGATAATGTTCTAAACTTTGTGTTTTTGCCACCAAAGTGGAACATCACGTGACTGGCTAAGCCACTCACAATGTACCTGTAAACCTGTGAGCATATTCACAGGGGCATACGTTACACCGACATCACCCGTGAACAAATGTTCACGTTCTGCCGCCACATTCTGGGCCCCCAGTACCAGAGGAAATACTTCCTCTGCATCGGACGCATCGAATCCTTTAACAGGGAGCGGGGGCCCCTCCCAGCTTTTAGCCTCACCTCCAGCAGCTCTAACCAAAAGAACTCCAGCTCTGGTCTCAAACCCTCGCACCACTCCCCACACGTCCCCTCAACAGGCGCATTCAGGATTTCACAAACAAACACTCGCACACTTCCAGCTCATTTGCGGGCTCTCACGTATTGGGGGTTGGAGTCGTGACGTGAACTTTCTCCGCCAGAGTTACCGTCTCACACCGACCCGACTCTCTCGGTTATTTTACAGAGAGAAAGCAAGGTTGCTGCATATGCTAATATTAACTGATGGGACGAGTGTCATTTTATTGTGGCCTCAGCCCTTTCTGGTTAGATACAGGAACAGTGCGCCCAATTCTGGGCACCACACTTTAGGAAGGATGTCACGGCCTTGCAGGGGCTGCGGAGATTTTTACTGGAATAGTACCAGGGATGAGGGACTTCAGTTACGTGGAGCGACTTATTAAATGACGGAGCAGGCTCAAGTGGCCAGCTGGCCTACTCCTGCTCCTATTTCTTATGTTATTAGAACTCCCTCTACATTCCACCCCAAGACGCACCAGCTCCGACCCCGGCAGATGGAGTATAATGTCGGAAAGTGTGAGGTCATGCACATTGGCAGAAAAAAATCAAAGAGCAAGTTATGGAGAAAGATTGCAAAGTGCTGCAGTACAGCGGGACCTGGGGGTACTTGTGCATGAAACACACACGGTTAGTATGCAGGTACAGCAAGTGATCAGGAAGGCCAACGGAATCTTGGCCTTTATTGCAAAGGGGATGGAGTATAAAAGCAGGGAAGTCTTGCTACAGTTATACAGGGTATTGGTGAGGCCACACCTGGAATACTGCGTGCAGTTTTGGTTTCCATATTTACGAAAGGATATACTTGCTTTGGAGGCAGTTCAGAGAAGGTTCACTCGGTTGATTCCGGGGATGAGGGGGTTGACTTATGAGGAAAGGTTGAGGAGGTTGGGCCTCTACTCATTGGAATTCAGAAGAATGAGAGGTGATCTTATCGAAACGTATAAGATTATGAGGGGGCTCGACAAGGTGGATGCAGAGAGGATGTTTCCACTGATGGGGGAGACTAGAACCAGGGGGCACGATCTTAGAATAAGGGGCCGCCCATTTAAAACTGAGTTGAGGTGAAATTTCTTCTCTCAGAGGGTTGTAAATCTGTGGAATTCGCTGCCTCAGAGAGCTGTGGAAGCCGGGACATTGAATAAATTTAAGACAGAAACAGACAGTTTCTTGACCAATAAGGGGGCGGGCAGGGAAGTGGAGCTGAGTCCATGATCGGATCAGCCATGATCGTATTGAATGGCGGAGCAGGCTCGAGGGGCCGAATGGCCGACTCCTGCTCCTATTTCTTATATTCTCACTGCCCTCACATATTTCTCACATCGACCACTGGGGTTACCAACTCTGCTGGGACATATTCCTGGAGGTTTCATCACATGACCGCCTGCCGACAAACGCTCCCCCCCCATTAGCCGTTTACTCCCCGTCTCCAATATTTTGTTAACGAATAAACAAAAAAAAAGTGTTAAAAAAAATGAATTCCTCTCGGAGGATGAGAATGAGGAGGTGCGATATAAACTGAAGAGTTCAATTCTAAAGGGGGTGCACGAACAGACAGACCTGGGGGTATGTGTGCACAAATCGTTGAAGGTGGCAGGGCAGCTTTAGAAAGCGGTTAAAAAGGCTCATGGGATTCATAAATTGAGGCATAGAGTACAAAAGCAAGGAAGTGATGATCAACCCTTTATAAATCACTGGTTCGGCCCCAACTGTGTCCAATACTGGGCACCGCACTTTAGGGAGGATGTGAAGGCCCTTGGAGAGGGTGCGGAGGAGATTGACCAGAATGGTCCCGGGGATGTGGGACTTCAGTGACGGGGAGAGACTGGAGAAGCTGGGGTTGTTCTCCTTGGAGCAGAGAAGGGAGATTTAATCGAGGGGTTCACTATCACGAGGGGTTTTGAGGAGTAAATCAGGAGAGACTGTTCCCGGGGGCAGGAGGGTGTGTACCCAGGGGGACACAGATCGGCGATGGAACCAGAGGGGGGAGATGGGGAGAATGTGTTTTGACGCAGCGAGTTGTTGTGATCGGGAACGCGCTGCCTGAAAGGGCGGTGGGAGCAGATTCAATCGGGACTTTCAATCCGGGAATTGGGTAAATACTGGGCGGGGAGAAATGTGCCGGGCTGTGGGGAAAGAGCAGGGAGGAGGGGGACTGATTGGATCGCTCTGTCACAGAGCCGGCACAGGCCCGATGGCCTCCTCCTGTGCCGTAAGATTCGGTGATCTGAACACAGGTGGCCGCTGTCCTCTGAGTGGCCCGCCTACACAGGAGACTCGGTGAGCACCGGCGAGCTCTTTGACTGCACGGGGCATCACAGGCCAGCACCGACTCGGTGCTCTTCGGAGGGCTCCATGCAGGCAGTTTCCAGCGGAGGTCAGGAGGCGGGGACCCCGGACAATTTTCCCTCCCTTAACTCGGGGGGGGGGGGGGTCAAGGCGACATGTCCGAGAGCAGATCTCAAACCGGGGGAAATGGAACCGGCGGCCACAGCGAGGGAACGCCATCGCCTCCTGAGCACCCCCTCCAAGTCGCACTTCCTGAACCATCGCTGCTCCAAGGAGAACTGAACAGCTTTTTCCAGTCTCTCCGCGTGACTCCCTGCCGGACAAGGACTGCGGCGGTTCGGGAAGCGGCATCACCAGCCCAGTCTCCGAGGGCAGCAGGACGCCCGTGGAAGAGAAAAATTAGGAGCACGAGTCGGCCATTCGGCCCCTCGAGCCTGCTCCGCCATTCAATGAGATCCTGGTTTCTCAACTCCACTTTCCCGTCCGATCCCTCGATTCCCTTAATTTTCAAAAATCTAGCAATCTCGGCCTCGAATATACTCAACGACTGAGCCTCCACAGCCCTCTGGGGCAGAGAATTCCAAAGATTCACCCCCCTCTGAGTGAAGAAATTCCTCCTCATCTCAGTCCTCAATGGCTGACCCCTTATCCTGAGACTGTGACCCCCCTGGTTCTAGACTCCCCAGCATGGGGGGAAACACCCTCCCTGCATCTACCCTGTAAGAATTCTCGTCCCAAGTCAGAGCATGCACTTTGAGGAGTGCAGGGGAGGAAATCAAGGTGGGATTGTCGTTAGATCCTCAATGATGTCCAACGGAGAGGGGTGGGGGGGGGGAAGTGACCTGCATTTATGCCGACAGGAGAAGACTGGACCTTCTGAACATTCACTGCTGGGGCTTCAGCAAGGTTCCAACACAGGCTCATTGTGTTAAAACACCCACACACACACACACACAGAAACAGGCAGCCTCCTCACAGGAGAGAAGCCACAAAGGCAATCTCTGTCTGGCCCCGTCCTCTGTCTTGTGTGTTACGGTCCCAGCCTATGCCGGGCACTGCCACACTGACTGCCAACTTGACAGGGTTGATGCAGGGAGGGTGTTTCCCCCCGGGGCTGGGGAGTCTAGAACCAGGGGTCACACAGTCTCAGGATAAGGGGTCGGCCATTTAGGACTGAGATGAGGAGGAATTTCTTCACTCAGGGTGGTGAATCCTTGGAATTCTCTGCCCCAGAGGGCTGTGGAGGCTCAGTCGTTGAGTATATTCAAGGCTAGCGATAGATTTTTGGATATTAAGGGAATCAAGTGATTATGGGGACAGTGTTGAGAAAGAATTGCATTTCTATAGCACCTTTCACGACCACCAGATGTCTCAAAGCACTTTTTGAGATAGAAGATCAACCAGGATCTTATTGAATGGCGGAGCAGGCTCAAGGGACCGAATCCTGCCCCTAATTCTAATGTTTTTATCCGGCCCACCACGATCTGTTGCAGGAGGGACCTCAGTTATCCACTCGGCATCTCAGGGGCCCATCAAATAGATTGGCCAAACTTGACGGCTTTTGTCGCCATACAGGACAGCAGCAACTGCATTACGCGTTCTTGGCGAAGGACGGACATTCAGTGCTGGGGAACAGAACATTGCGTCAGTTCAGGAATACGGTGTTACCATCGAGCTCCCCCCCCCCCCCCCACTCCCCCGGGCAGCACAGTACAGCTCCTTCCACGTTGCACCAACAACTGAACACGGTGTCCCTCTGTGCTGCGAGTAAAATGGGTTTATAACGTCACCACTACCCAGCACGGGAACTGGGTAGCTTCTTCCAAGCAAGTTTCCTCCTCAAACACGGAGCGTCGTCTCTCCACGCCGGTGCAACAGTATCCGTCTCTCATCAGATAGCCAATCGTCGACGGGTTGGTGCGACGGCCGATGTTCATGAGGACTGGGATTGAGGCTGCACCGATCTCATTCGGCCTTGCGGGTCACATGTTCGACAAGCTCACCCCCCCCCCCCCCCTGCAAAAACTTGCATTTATATACTGCCTTTAGCATAGTAAAAAAAGACCCAAGGCGCTTCACAGGAGTGTTACCAGACCAGATTTGACACTGAGCCCCGCAAGATATTCAGACAGGGAACCAGAAGCTGGGTCAAAAAGGTAGGTTTTAAGGGGCGTCTTAAAAGGAGGGGGGGGGGGAAAGAGGTTTCGGGAGGGAGTTCCAGAGATTGGGACCCAGGCAACAGAAGGCACGGCCGCCAATGGTGGAGCGATGGAAATCGGGGGATGCGCAAGAGGCTAGAATTAGAGGAGCAGAGATCTGAGAAGGCTGTAGGGGGGGGGGGGGGGGGGGGGGGTGTATAGGGGCTGGAGGAGGTTACAGAGATAGGGAGGGGTGTAGGGGGCTGCAGGAGGTTACAGAGATAGGGAGGCGTGTAGGGGTTGCAGGAGGCTACAGAGATAGGGAGGGGTGTAGGGGCTGGAGGAGGTTACAGAGATAGGGAGGGATGTAGAGGCTGGAGGAGGTTACAGAGATAGGGAGGGATGTAGGGGCTGGAGGAGGTTACAGAGATAGGGAGGGATGTAGGGGCTGGAGGAGGTTACAGAGATAGGGAGGGGTGTAGGGGTTGCAGGAGGTTACAGAGATTGGGGGGGGTGTAGGGGCTGGAGGAGATTACAGAGATAGGGAGGGGTGTAGGGGCTGGAGGAGGTTACAGAGATAGGGAGGGGTGTAGAGGCTGGAGGAGGTTACAGAGATAAGGAGGGATGTAGGGGCTGGAGGAGGTTACAGAGATAGGGAGGGGTGTAGAGGCTGGAGGAGGTTACAGAGATAAGGAGGGATGTAGGGGCTGGAGGAGGTTACAGAGATAGGGAGGGGTGTAGGGGTTGCAGGAGGTTACAGAGATAGGGAGGGGTGTAGGAGGTTACAGACATAGGGAGGGGGGCGAGGGTGGTGGAGATTTTAACATGCACTGCTGTGAACGCAAGTCCGAGAGAGCAGAACGATGTAGGAGGGTGTCCAGAGCATAGAGGGCCAGTACCTCCCGCAATGATTGTGGTAAACAAAGGCCTAAGTGACGAGTCTTCTGACACACGAACACTTCGCCATCAGCTGCTGACTCAACCACTGGACACCTCCTATTTTTACTTCCATCTGTCATACCCTTCAGGACAGAAATATACACATGGAGATAGACGTACTTATAACAAATACACACCAGCAGTTTAATAAACAGAGACGGGAAGAAACATTTGATTTTGAATAAATTTGAAAGCAAAAGTTAGACAGTGCCCCAGCCAAAAGGATTTAAATTTCAGAAACACAAGTTAATGAAAATCAAAAGGCAAAAAAAAAGTCTTAGAGACCAGATGTGACAACTAGAGAGACAGGAGTTTGACCTCTTAACAGGGGAGTGGGGAATCGGGGGAAAGAGTGGGGAATCAGGGGAAAGGGGGGGGGGGGAGGGGGGAATCGGGGGAAAGAGGGGGGGGGAGAATCGGGGGAAAGAGAACTGGGGATAGGGGGGGGGGGGGGGAAGAAAAAGAGAGGGGGGGGAAGAAAAAAGAGAGGGGGGGGAAAAGAGAGGAAGGGGGGGAGGAGAAGAGAGGAGGGGGGGGAGGAGAAGAGGAGGAGGGGGGGAGGAGAAGAGAGGAGGGGGGGGAGGAGAAGAGAGGAGGGGGGGGAGGAGAAGAGAGGAGGGGGGGGAGGAGAAGAGAGGAGGGGGGGGAGGAGAAGAGAGGAGGGGGGGGAGGAGAAGAGAGGAGGGGGGGGAGGAGAAGAGAGATGGGGGGGGAGGAGAAGAGAGATGGGGGGGGAGGAGAAGAGAGGAGGGGGGGGAGGAGAAGAGAGGAGGGGGGGGAGGAGAAGAGAGGAGGGGGGGGAGGAGAAGAGAGGAGGGGGGGGAGGAGAAGAGAGGAGGGGGGGGAGGAGAAGAGAGGAGGGGGGGGAGGAGAAGAGAGGAGGGGGGGGAGGAGAAGAGAGGAGGGGGGGGAGGAGAAGAGAGGAGGGGGGGGAGGAGAAGAGAGGAGGGGGGGGAGGAGAAGAGAGGAGGGGGGGAGGGAGAGAGGAGGAGGGGGGAGGAGAAGAGAGGAGGGGGGGGAGGAGAAGAGAGGAGGGGGGGAGGAGAAGAGAGGAGGGGGGGGAGGAGAAGAGAGGAGGGGGGGGAGGAGAAGAGAGGAGGGGGGGGAGGAGAAGAGAGGAGGGGGGGGAGGAGAAGAGAGGAGGGGGGGGAGGAGAAGAGAGGAGGGGGGGGAGGAGAGGAGGGGGGGGAGGAGAAGAGAGGAGGGGGGGGAGGAGAAGAGAGGAGGGGGGGAGGAGAAGAGAGGAGGGGGGGAGGAGAAGAGAGGGAGGGGGGGAGGAGAAGAGAGGAGGGGGGGAGGAGAAGAGAGGAGGGGGGGGAGGAGAGAGGAGGGGGGAGGAGAGGAGAAGAGAGGGGGAAGGGGAGGTGTAGAGAGGGGGGAGGAGGAGAGAGAGGAGGGGGGGAAGAGAGGAGGGGGGGTGGGGGAGAGAGGGGTGGGGGGGGAGGGAGGGGGGGAGGAGGGAAGAGGAGGGGGAGAGAGAGGAGGGAAGGGAGAAGGGGGGGGAAGGAGGGGGGGAAAGAGAGAGGGGGGGGAAGAGAAGGGGGGGAAGAGGAGGGGTGGGAGGAGGAGGAGGGGGGAAGAGGTGGGGGGAGAGGAGGGGGGGGGGAAGAAGGGGGGGGAAGAGGAGGGGGGAGGAAGAGGAGGGGGGGGGAGATGGGAAAGAGGAGGGGGGAACTGGGGAAAGAGGAGGGGGGGAAGAGGGAGGGGGGGGGAAGAGGAGGGGGGAGGGAAAGAGGAGGGGGGGGAGAAGAAGGGAGGGGGGGGGGGAAGAGGAGGGGGGGGGAAGAGGAGGGGGGACTGGGGAAGAGGAGGGGGGGGGGAATGGGGAAGAGGAGGGGGGGAGAACTGGGGAAAGAGGAGGGGGGGGAGAACTGGGGAAAGAGGAGGGGGGGAGAACTGGGGAAAGAGGAGGGGGGGGAGAACTGGGGAAAGAGGAGGGGGGGAGAACTGGGGAAAGAGGAGGGGGGGAGAACTGGGGAAAGAGGAGGGGGGGAGAACTGGGGAAAGAGGAGGGGGGGAGAACTGGGGAAAGAGGAGGGGGGAGAACTGGGGGAAAGAGGGAGGGGGGGAGAACTGGGGAAAGAGGAGGGGGGGAGAACTGGGGAAAGAGGAGGGGGGGAGAACTGGGGAAGAGGAGGGGGGGAGAACTGGGGAAAGAGGAGGGGGGGAGAACTGGGGAAAGAGGAGGGGGGGAGAACTGGGGAAAGAGGAGGGGGGGAGAACTGGGGAAAGAGGAGGGGGGGAGAACTGGGGAAAGAGGAGGGGGGGAGAACTGGGGAAAGAGGAGGGGGGGAGAACTGGGGAAAGAGGAGGGGGGGAGAACTGGGGAAAGAGGAGGGGGGGAGAACTGGGGAAAGAGGAGGGGGGGAGAACTGGGGAAAGAGGAGGGGGGGAGAACTGGGGAAAGAGGAGGGGGGGAGAACTGGGGAAAGAGGAGGGGGGGAGAACTGGGGAAAGAGGAGGGGGGGAGAACTGGGGAAAGAGGAGGGGGGGAGAACTGGGGAAAGAGGAGGGGGGGAGAACTGGGGAAAGAGGAGGGGGGGAGAACTGGGGAAAGAGGAGGGGGGGAGAACTGGGGAAAGAGGAGGGGGGGAGAACTGGGGAAAGAGGAGGGGGGGAGAACTGGGGAAAGAGGAGGGGGGGAGAACTGGGGAAAGAGGAGGGGGGGAGAACTGGGGAAAGAGGAGGGGGGGAGAACTGGGGAAAGAGGAGGGGGGGGAGAACTGGGGAAAGAGGAGGGGGGGAGAACTGGGGAAAGAGGAGGGGGGGAGAACTGGGGAAAGAGGAGGGGGGGAGAACTGGGGAAAGAGGAGGGGGGGAGAACTGGGAAAGAGGAGGGGGGGAGAACTGGGGAAAGAGGAGGGGGGGAGAACTGGGGAAAGAGGAGGGGGGGAGAACTGGGGAAAGAGGAGGGGGGGAGAACTGGGGAAAGAGGAGGGGGGGAGAACTGGGGAAAGAGGAGGGGGGGAGAACTGGGGAAAGAGGAGGGGGGGGAGAACTGGGGAAAGAGGAGGGGGGGAGAACTGGGGAAAGAGGAGGGGGGGAGAACTGGGGAAAGAGGAGGGGGGGAGAACTGGGGAAAGAGGAGGGGGGGGAGAACTGGGGAAAGAGGAGGGGGGGAGAACTGGGGAAAGAGGAGGGGGGGAGAACTGGGGAAAGAGGAGGGGGGGGAGAACTGGGGAAAGAGGAGGGGGGGAGAACTGGGGAAAGAGGAGGGGGGGAGAACTGGGGAAAGAGGAGGGGGGAGAACTGGGGAAAGAGGAGGGGGGGAGAACTGGGGAAAGAGGAGGGGGGGCTGGGAAAGAGGGGGGGGAGAACTGGGGAAAGAGGAGGGGGGGGAGAACTGGGGAAAGAGGGAGGGGGGGAGAACTGGGGAAAGAGGAGGGGGGGAGAACTGGGGAAAGAGGAGGGGGGGAGAACTGGGGAAAGAGGAGGGGGGGAGAACTGGGGAAAGAGGAGGGGGGGAGAACTGGGGAAAGAGGAGGGGGGGAGAACTGGGGAAAGAGGAGGGGGGGAGAACTGGGGAAAGAGGAGGGGGGGAGAACTGGGGAAAGAGGAGGGGGGGAGAACTGGGGAAAGAGGAGGGGGGGAGAACTGGGGAAAGAGGAGGGGGGGAACTGGG
>NW_027252786.1:0-21199 GCF_044704955.1 Pristiophorus japonicus
AGATCGGGGCGGAGGAGTATCGAGAGATCGGGGCGGAGGAGCGGCGAGAGATCGGAGCGGAGGAGTATCGAGAGATCGGGGCGGAGGTGTATCGAGAGATCGGGGCGGAGGAGTATCGAGAGATCGGGGCGGAGGAGTATTGAGAGATCGGGGCGGAGGAGTGTCGAGAGATCGGGACGGAGGAGCGGCGAGGGATCGGGGCGGAGGAGTATCGAGAGATCGGGGCAGAGGAGTATCGAGAGATCGGGGCGGAGGATTATCGAGAGATCGGGGCGGAGGAGTATCGAGAGATCGGGGCGGAGGAGCGGCGAGAGATCGGGGCGGAGGAGCGGAGAGAGATCGGGGCGGAGGAGCGGAGAGAGATCGGGGCGGAGGAGGATCGAGAGATCGGGGCGGAGGAGCGGCGAGAGATCGGGGCGGAGGAGCGGAGAGAGATCGGGGCGGAGGAGGATCGAGAGATCGGGGCGGAGGAGCGGCGAGAGATCGGAGCGGAGGAGTATCGAGACATCGGGGCGGAGGAGTATCGAGAGATCGGGGCGGAGGAGTATTGAGAGATCGGGGCGGAGGAGTATCGAGAGATCAGGGCGGAGGAGTATCGAGAGATCGGGGCGGAGGAGTATCGAGAGATCGGGGCGGAGGAGTATCGAGAGATCGGGGCGGAGGAGCGGCGAGAGATCGGGGCGGAGGAGCGGCGAGAGATCGGTGCGGAGGAGTATCGAGAGATCGGGGCGGAGGAGCGGCGAGAGATCGGGGCGGAGGAGCGGCGAGAGATCGGTGCGGAGGAGTATCGAGAGATCGGGGCGGAGGAGTATCGAGAGATCGGGGCGGAGGAGTATCGAGAGATTGGGGCGGAGGAGCGGCGAGAGATCGGGGCGGAGGAGCGGCGAGAGATCGGGGCGGAGGAGTATCGAGAGATCGGGGCGGAGGAGTATCGAGAGATCGGGGCGGAGGAGAGTCGAGAGATCGGGGCGGAGGAGTGTCGAGAGATCGGGGCGGAGGAGAGTCGAGAGATCGGGGCGGAGGAGTATCGAGAGATCGGGGCGGAGGTGTATCGAGAGATCGGGGCGGAGGTGTATCGAGAGATCGGGGCGGAGGAGTATCGAGAGATCGGGGCGGAGGAGTATCGAGAGATCGGGGCGGAGGAGAGTCGAGAGATCGGGGCGGAGGAGTATCGAGAGATCGGGGCGGAGGTGTATCGAGAGATCGGGGCGGAGGTGTATCGAGAGATCGGGGCGGAGGAGTATCGAGAGATTGGGGCGGAGGAGCGGCGAGAGATCGGGGCGGAGGAGCGGCGAGAGATCGGGGCGGAGGAGCGGAGAGAGATCGTGGCGGAGGAGTATCGAGAGATCGGGGCGGAGGAGTATCGAGAGATCGGGGCGGAGGAGAGTCGAGAGATCGGGGCGGAGGACTATCGAGAGATCGGGACGGAGGAGTATCGAGAGATCGGGGCAGAGGAGCGGCGAGAGATCGGGGCGGAGGAGTATCGAGAGATCGGGGCGGAGGAGTATCGAGAGATCGGGGCGGAGGAGTATCGAGAGATCGGGGCGGAGGAGTATCGAGAGATCGGGGCGGAGGAGTATCGAGAGATCGGGGCGGAGGAGTATCGAGAGATCGGGACGGAGGAGTATCGAGAGATCGGGGCGGAGGAGTATCGAGAGATCGGGGCGGAGGAGTATCGAGAGATCGGGGCGGAGGAGTATCGAGAGATCGGGGCGGAGGAGTATCGAGAGAACGGGGCGGAGGAGCGGCGAGAGATCGGGGCGGAGGAGTATCGAGAGATCGGGGCGGAGGAGCGGCGAGAGATCGGGGCGGTGGAGTATCGAGAGATCGGGGCGGAGGAGCGGCGAGAGATCGGGGCGGAGGAGTATCGAGAGATCGGGGCGGAGGAGTATCGAGAGATCGGGGCGGAGGAGTATCGAGAGATCGGGGCGGAGGAGTATCGAGAGATCGGGCGGAGGAGTATCGAGAGATCGGGGCGGAGGAGTATCGAGAGATCGGGGCGGAGGAGTATCGAGAGATCGGGGCGGAGGAGTATCGAGAGATCGGGGCGGAGGAGTATCGAGAGATCAGGGCGGAGGAGCGGCGAGAGACCGGGGCGGAGGAGCGGCGAGAGATCGGGGCGGAGGAGTATCGAGAGATCGGGCGGAGGAGTATCGAGAGATCGGGGCGGAGGAGTATCGAGAGATCGGGGCGGAGGAGAGTCGAGAGATCGGGGCGGAGGAGTGTCGAGAGATCGGGGCGGAGGAGAGTCGAGAGATCGGGGCGGAGGAGTATCGAGAGATCGGGGCGGAGGTGTATCGAGAGATCGGGGCGGAGGTGTATCGAGAGATCGGGGCGGAGGAGTATCGAGAGATCGGGGCGGAGGAGTATCGAGAGATCGGGGCGGAGGAGAGTCGAGAGATCGGGGCGGAGGAGTATCGAGAGATCGGGGCGGAGGTGTATCGAGAGATCGGGGCGGAGGTGTATCGAGAGATCGGGGCGGAGGAGTATCGAGAGATTGGGGCGGAGGAGCGGCGAGAGATCGGGGCGGAGGAGCGGCGAGAGATCGGGGCGGAGGAGCGGAGAGAGATCGTGGCGGAGGAGTATCGAGAGATCGGGGCGGAGGAGTATCGAGAGATCGGGGCGGAGGAGAGTCGAGAGATCGGGGCGGAGGACTATCGAGAGATCGGGACGGAGGAGTATCGAGAGATCGGGGCAGAGGAGCGGCGAGAGATCGGGGCGGAGGAGTATCGAGAGATCGGGGCGGAGGAGTATCGAGAGATCGGGGCGGAGGAGTATCGAGAGATCGGGGCGGAGGAGTATCGAGAGATCGGGGCGGAGGAGTATCGAGAGATCGGGGCGGAGGAGTATCGAGAGATCGGGACGGAGGAGTATCGAGAGATCGGGGCGGAGGAGTATCGAGAGATCGGGGCGGAGGAGTATCGAGAGATCGGGGCGGAGGAGTATCGAGAGATCGGGGCGGAGGAGTATCGAGAGAACGGGGCGGAGGAGCGGCGAGAGATCGGGGCGGAGGAGTATCGAGAGATCGGGGCGGAGGAGCGGCGAGAGATCGGGGCGGTGGAGTATCGAGAGATCGGGGCGGAGGAGCGGCGAGAGATCGGGGCGGAGGAGTATCGAGAGATCGGGGCGGAGGAGTATCGAGAGATCGGGGCGGAGGAGTATCGAGAGATCGGGGCGGAGGAGTATCGAGAGATCGGGCGGAGGAGTATCGAGAGATCGGGGCGGAGGAGTATCGAGAGATCGGGGCGGAGGAGTATCGAGAGATCGGGGCGGAGGAGTATCGAGAGATCGGGGCGGAGGAGTATCGAGAGATCAGGGCGGAGGAGCGGCGAGAGACCGGGGCGGAGGAGCGGCGAGAGATCGGGGCGGAGGAGTATCGAGAGATCGGGGCGGAGGAGTATCGAGAGATCGGGGCGGAGGAGCGGCGAGAGATCGGGGCGGAGGAGCGGCGAGAGATCGGGGCGGAGGAGCATCGAGAGATCGGGGCGGAGGAGCGGCGAGAGATCGGGGCGGAGGAGTATCGAGAGATCGGGACGGAGGAGTATCGAGAGATCGGGGCAGAGGAGCGGCGAGAGATCGGGGCGGAGGAGTATCGAGAGATCGGGGCGGAGGAGTATCGAGAGATCGGGGCGGAGGAGTATCGAGAGATCGGGACGGAGGAGTATCGAGAGATCGGGACGGAGGAGTATCGAGAGATCGTGGCGGAGGAGTGTCGAGAGATCGGGGCGGAGGAGTATCGAGAGATCGGGGCGGAGGAGTATCGAGAGATCGGGGCGGAGGAGTATCGAGAGATCGGGGCGGAGGAGCGGCGAGAGATCGGGGCGGAGGCGCGGCGAGAGATCGGGGCGGAGGAGTATCGAGAGATCGGGGCGGAGGAGTATCGAGAGATCGGGGCGGAGGAGTATCGAGAGATCGGGACGGAGGAGTATCGAGAGATCGGGGCGGAGGAGTATCGAGAGATCGGGACGGAGGAGTATCGAGAGATCGGGGCGGAGGAGTATCGAGAGATCGGGGCGGAGGAGTATCGAGAGAACGGGGCGGAGGAGCGGCGAGAGATCGGGGCGGAGGAGTATCGAGAGATCGGGGCGGAGGAGCGGCGAGAGATCGGAGCGGAGGAGTATCGAGAGATCGGGGCGGAGGTGTATCGAGAGATCGGGGCGGAGGAGTATCGAGAGATCGGGGCGGAGGAGTATTGAGAGATCGGGGCGGAGGAGTGTCGAGAGATCGGGACGGAGGAGCGGCGAGGGATCGGGGCGGAGGAGTATCGAGAGATCGGGGCAGAGGAGTATCGAGAGATCGGGGCGGAGGATTATCGAGAGATCGGGGCGGAGGAGTATCGAGAGATCGGGGCGGAGGAGCGGCGAGAGATCGGGGCGGAGGAGCGGAGAGAGATCGGGGCGGAGGAGCGGAGAGAGATCGGGGCGGAGGAGGATCGAGAGATCGGGGCGGAGGAGCGGCGAGAGATCGGGGCGGAGGAGCGGAGAGAGATCGGGGCGGAGGAGGATCGAGAGATCGGGGCGGAGGAGCGGCGAGAGATCGGAGCGGAGGAGTATCGAGACATCGGGGCGGAGGAGTATCGAGAGATCGGGGCGGAGGAGTATTGAGAGATCGGGGCGGAGGAGTATCGAGAGATCAGGGCGGAGGAGTATCGAGAGATCGGGGCGGAGGAGTATCGAGAGATCGGGGCGGAGGAGTATCGAGAGATCGGGGCGGAGGAGCGGCGAGAGATCGGGGCGGAGGAGCGGCGAGAGATCGGTGCGGAGGAGTATCGAGAGATCGGGGCGGAGGAGCGGCGAGAGATCGGGGCGGAGGAGCGGCGAGAGATCGGGGCGGAGGAGCGGCGAGAGATCGGTGCGGAGGAGTATCGAGAGATCGGGGCGGAGGAGTATCGAGAGATCGGGGCGGAGGAGTATCGAGAGATTGGGGCGGAGGAGCGGCGAGAGATCGGGGCGGAGGAGCGGCGAGAGATCGGGGCGGAGGAGTATCGAGAGATCGGGGCGGAGGAGTATCGAGAGATCGGGGCGGAGGAGAGTCGAGAGATCGGGGCGGAGGAGTGTCGAGAGATCGGGGCGGAGGAGAGTCGAGAGATCGGGGCGGAGGAGTATCGAGAGATCGGGGCGGAGGTGTATCGAGAGATCGGGGCGGAGGTGTATCGAGAGATCGGGGCGGAGGAGTATCGAGAGATCGGGGCGGAGGAGTATCGAGAGATCGGGGCGGAGGAGAGTCGAGAGATCGGGGCGGAGGAGTATCGAGAGATCGGGGCGGAGGTGTATCGAGAGATCGGGGCGGAGGTGTATCGAGAGATCGGGGCGGAGGAGTATCGAGAGATTGGGGCGGAGGAGCGGCGAGAGATCGGGGCGGAGGAGCGGCGAGAGATCGGGGCGGAGGAGCGGAGAGAGATCGTGGCGGAGGAGTATCGAGAGATCGGGGCGGAGGAGTATCGAGAGATCGGGGCGGAGGAGAGTCGAGAGATCGGGGCGGAGGACTATCGAGAGATCGGGACGGAGGAGTATCGAGAGATCGGGGCAGAGGAGCGGCGAGAGATCGGGGCGGAGGAGTATCGAGAGATCGGGGCGGAGGAGTATCGAGAGATCGGGGCGGAGGAGTATCGAGAGATCGGGGCGGAGGAGTATCGAGAGATCGGGGCGGAGGAGTATCGAGAGATCGGGGCGGAGGAGTATCGAGAGATCGGGACGGAGGAGTATCGAGAGATCGGGGCGGAGGAGTATCGAGAGATCGGGGCGGAGGAGTATCGAGAGATCGGGGCGGAGGAGTATCGAGAGATCGGGGCGGAGGAGTATCGAGAGAACGGGGCGGAGGAGCGGCGAGAGATCGGGGCGGAGGAGTATCGAGAGATCGGGGCGGAGGAGCGGCGAGAGATCGGGGCGGTGGAGTATCGAGAGATCGGGGCGGAGGAGTATCGAGAGATCGGGGCGGAGGAGTATCGAGAGATCGGGGCGGAGGAGTATCGAGAGATCGGGGCGGAGGAGTATCGAGAGATCGGGCGGAGGAGTATCGAGAGATCGGGGCGGAGGAGTATCGAGAGATCGGGGCGGAGGAGTATCGAGAGATCGGGGCGGAGGAGTATCGAGAGATCGGGGCGGAGGAGTATCGAGAGATCAGGGCGGAGGAGCGGCGAGAGACCGGGGCGGAGGAGCGGCGAGAGATCGGGGCGGAGGAGTATCGAGAGATCGGGCGGAGGAGTATCGAGAGATCGGGGCGGAGGAGCGGCGAGAGATCGGGGCGGAGGAGTATCGAGAGATCGGGGCGGAGGAGTATCGAGAGATCGGGGCGGAGGAGTATCGAGAGATCGGGGCGGAGGAGCGGCGAGAGATCGGGGCGGAGGAGCGGCGAGAGATCGGGGCGGAGGAGTATCGAGAGATCGGGGCGGAGTAGTATCGAGAGATCGGGGCGGAGGAGTATCGAGAGATCGGGGCGGAGGAGTATCGAGAGATCGGGGCGGAGGAGTATCGAGAGATCGGGGCGGAGGAGTATCGAGAGATCGGGGCGGAGGAGCGGCGAGAGATCGGGGCGGAGGAGTATCGAGAGATCGGGACGGAGGAGCGGCGAGAGATCGGGACGGAGGAGGATCGAGAGATCGGGGCGGAGGAGTATCGAGAGATCGGGGCGGAGGAGTATCGAGAGATCGGGGCGGAGGAGTATCGAGCGATCGGGGCGGAGGAGCGGCGAGAGATCGGGGCGGAGGTTCAACAGATGAGAGTACGGGGCCCAGGGGCAGCACGGCCCAGCCCGCACTGTGATATGTGCGCACACTGGGTCCGTGCAGCAGAGCAGCTCTCCAGACGTCCTGGTTAACCCTTGCCCCTGGACCAAGACCTCGCTCTGTCAGGCCCGTGTGGTGGCTGGTCACCCCACGTTATAACAATCCACCCACAGACATCTTCCGCCCTCCAGTTGGAGTTCAGGACTGGGACATCCCGTCCTTCATCGAAACATCTGTGAACTTGTGGAAGCAAGTCTTCCTGGTTGGAGGGACGGCCTGTGAGCACAGCGCAGTGCGTCTCTCTCTGTGTCACAGGCTCGTGGGTCTGAGTCTCCCCACTCCAGAGACTCTCGCCCCACAATCCCAGGCCCTCTCTCCGCAGTGCCCAGCACCGAGTCTCAGCAGGAATGGTGACAGACGGGTGAAGGTCTGAGGCACAACACTGAGTGTCGGCTCGGCAGATATCCACCGGGCTGGGCATGTGGAAGGAGGGGATTTCGAATTTGTTCCCGTGGTATTCTCCAGAGCAATTTTCCTGCGATTGATTGCTGTATAAACGAGAGGGGGAGACAGAGAAAGAGAGAGAGAGAGCGAGAGAGAGAGAGGCAGAGAGAGAGAGAAGCAGAGAGAGAGAGAGAGAGAGAGCGAGAGGCAGAGAGAGAGAGAAGCAGAGAGAGAGAGAGAGCGAGAGTGAAGCAGAGAGAGAGAGAGAGAAAGTGAGACTGAGATATAGAGCGAGAGAGAGAGAGACATAGAAAGAGAGAGACAGACAGAGCGAGACAGAGAGCGAGAGAGACAGAGAGAGAGGAGAGAGAGAGAGAGCGAGACAGAGAGAGAGTGAGCGTGACACAGAGAGAGAGAGAGAGAGTGAGAGAGAGACTGAGGGAGAGATAGACAGAGAGAGAGACAGACAGAGAGAGAGAGCGAGACAGAGGGTAAGAGAGACAGAGAGATAGAAAGAGAAGGAGAGAGAGCGAGGGAGAGAGAGAGAGCGTGAGTGTGAGACAGAGAGATAGAGAGTGAGAGAGAGACAGAGAGAGAGAGTGAGGGAGAGAGAGACAGAAAGGGAGACAGACAGAGAGGGAGTGAGCATGAGACAGAGAGAGAGAGAGAGAGGGAGAAACAGAGAGAGAGAAAGAGAGCGATAGAGTGAGACAGAGAGAGCGAGAGTGAGGGAGAAACAGAGAGAGAGAAAGAGAGCAAGTTAGAAAGAGAGGGAGAGAGAGACAGAGTGAGACATCCTGAAGCAACAGTAGGAGGCCCATTCAGCCCCTCGAGCCTGTCACACAGGAACAGGAGGAGGCCCATTCGGCCCCTCGAGCCTGTTACACAGGAACAGGAGGAGGCCCATTCAGCCCCTCGAGCCTGTCACACAGGAACAGGAGGAGGCCCATTCAGCCCCTCGAGCCTGTTACACAGGAACAGGAGGAGGCCCATTCAGCCCCTCGAGCCTGTTACACAGGAACAGGAGGAGGCCCATTCAGCCCCTCGAGTCTGTTACACAGGAACAGGAGGAGGCCCATTCAGTCCCTCGAGCCTGTTACACAGGAACAGGAGGAGGCCATTCAGCACCTCGAGCCTGTTACACAGGAACAGGAGGAGACCCATTCGGCCCTCGAGTGTGTTACACAGGAACAGAAGGAGGTCCATTTAGTCCCTCGAACCTGTTAAACAGGAACAAGACGAAGCCATTCAGCCCCTTGAGCCTGTTACACAGGAACAGGAGGAGGTTCAATCTACCCCTCGAGCCTGTTACACTGGAACAGGAGGATGCCCATTCAGCCCCTCGAGCCTGTTACACAGGAACAGGAGGAGGTCCATTCAGCCCCTCAAGCCTGCTACATATGAACAAGAGGAGGCCCATTCAGCCCCTTGAGCCTGTTGCACAGGAACAGGAGGAGGCCCATTCAGCCCCTCGAGCCTCTTATACAGGAGCAGGAGGAGGCCAATTCAACCCCTCAAGCCTGTGACTCAGGAATAGGAGGAGGCCCATTCGCCCCCAAGAACATGTTACACAGGAACAGGAGGCCCATTGAGCCCCTTGAGCATATAACACAGGAACAGGAGGAGGCACATTCAGCCCCTCGAGCCTGTTACACAGGAACAGGAGGCCCATTCAGCCTCTCGAGCCTGTTACACAGGAACAGGAGGAGGCCCATTCAGACCCTCGAGCCTGTTGACACGAACAGGAGGAGGCCCATTCAGACCCTCGAGCCTGTTGACACGAAAAGGAGGAGGCCCATTCAGCCCCTCGAGCCTGTTGACACGAAAAGGAGGAGGCCCATTCAGACCCTCGAGCCTGTTACACAGTTACAGGAGGAGGCCATTTAGCCCCTCGAGCCTGTTACACTGGAGCAGCAGGAGGACCATTCAGCCTCTTGAGCCTGTTACACACGAACAGGAGGAGGCCCATTCAGGTCTACGAGCATGTTACACAGGAACAGGAGGAGGCCCATTCAGCCCCGCGAGCTTGTTACACAGGAACAGGAGGAGGCCCATTCAGCCCCTCGAACCTCTTACACAGGAGCAGGAGGAGGCCCTTTCAGCCCCTCGAGCCTGTAACACAGGAACAGGAAAAGGCCCTTTCAGCCCCTCGAGCCTGTTACAGAGGAACAGGAGGAGGCCCATTCAGCCCCTCAATCCTATTTCTGAGGAACAGGAGGAGGCCCATTCAGAGCCCCTCGAGCCCGTTGCACAGGAATAGGAGGAGCCCCACTCAGCCCCTCGAGCCTGTTACACAGGAACAGGAGGAGGACCATTCAGCCCCTTGAGCCTGTTACAGAGGAACAGGAGGCGGCCCATTCAGCCCCTCGAGCCTGTTGCACAGGAACAGGAGGAGGTCCATTCAGCCCCTTGATCCTGTTGCACAGGAACAGGAGGAGACCCATTCAGCCCCTCGAGCCTCTTACACAGGATCAGGAGGAGGCCCATTCAGCCCCTTAAGCCTGTTACACAGGTACAGGAGGGCCCCATTCTCCCCGTCGAGCCTGTTACACAGGAACAGGAGGAGGCCAATTCAGCCCCTTGAGCCTGTTACAGAGGAACAGGAGGAGGCCCATTCAGCCCCTCGAGCCTGTTGCACAGGAACAGGAGGAGGCCCATTCAGCCCCTCGAGCCTCTTACACAGGAGCAGGAGAAGGCCCATTCAGCCCCTCAAGCCTGTTACTCAGGAACAGGAGGTGGTCCATTCACCCCCGAGAACATGTTACACAGGAACAGGAGGCCCATTCAGCCCCTCGAACCTGTTGACACGAACAGGAGGAGGCCCATTCAGGTCTACGAGCATGTTACACAGGAACAGGAGGAAGCCCATTCAGCCTCTTGAGCCTGTTACACACGAACAGGAGGAGGCCCATTCAGGTCTACGAGCCTGTTACACAGGAACAGGAGGAGGCCCATTCAGCTCCTTGAGCCGTTACACAGGAATAGAAAAAGGCCCATACAGCCCCTCGAGCCTGTTACACAGGAACAGGTGGAGGCCCATTCAGCCTCTTGAGCCTGTTACACACGAACAGGAGGAGGCCCATTCAGGTCCTCGAGCCTGTTGCACAGGAACAGGAGGAGGCCCATTCAGCCCCTCGAGCGTCTTATACAGGAGCAGGAGGAGGCCAATTCAACCCCTCAAGCCTGTGACTCAGGAATAGGAGGAGGCCCATTCGCCCCCAAGATCATGTTACACAGGAACAGGAGGCCCATTGAGCCCCTTGAGCATATTACACAGGAACAGGAGGAGGCCCATTCAGCCCCTTGAGCCTGTTACACAGGAACAGGAGGAGGCCCATTCAGCCCCTTAAGCCTGTTACAGAGGTACAGGAGGGCCCCATTCTCCCCGTCGAGCCTGTTACACAGGAACGGGAGGAGGCCCATTCAGCCCCTCGAGCCTGTTGCACAGGATCAGGAGAAGGCCCATTCAGCCCCTCAAGCCTGTTACTCAGGAACAGGAGGAGGTCTCTTCACCCCCGAGAACATGTTACACAGGAACAGGAGGAGGCCCATTCAGCCCCTTGAGCCTGTTACAGAGGAACAGGAGGAGACCCATTCAGCCCCTCAAGACTGTTACTCAGGAACAGGAGGAAGCCCATTCAGCACCTCGAGCCTCTTACACAGGAGCAGGAGGAGGCCCATTCAGCCCCTCGAGCCTGTTACACAGGAACAGGAGGACGTCATTCAGACCCTCGAGCCTGTTACACAGGAACAGGAGGAGGCCCATACATCCCCTCGAGTCTGTTACACAGGAACAGGAGGAGGCCCATTCAGCCCCTCAAGCCTGTTACTCAGGAATAGGAGGAGACCCATTCGCCCCCAGGAACATGTTACACAGGAACAGGAGGCCCATTGAGCCCCTTGAGCATATTACACAGGAACAGGAGAAGGCACATTCAGCCCCTCGAGACTGTTACACAGGAACAGGAGGCCCATTCAGCCTCTCGAGCCTGTTACACAGGAACAGGAGGAGGCCCATTCAGACCCTCGAGCCTGTTGACACGAACAGGAGGAGGCCCATTCAGCCCCTCGAGCCTGTTACACAGGAACAGGAGGAGGCCCATTCAGACCCTCGAGCCTGTTGACATGAACAGGAGGAGGCCCATTCAGCCCCTCGAGCCTGTTGACACGAACAGGAGGAGGCCCATTCAGACCCTCGAGCCTGTTACACTGTTACAGGAGGAGGCCATTAAGCCACTCGAACCTGTTACACTGGAGCAGGAGGAGGACCATTCAGCCTCTTGAGCCTGTTACACACCAACAGGAGGAGGCCCATTCAGGTCTACGAGCCTGTTACACAGGAACAGGAGGAGGCCCATTCAGCCCCTCGAGCTTGTTACACAGGAACAGGAGGAGGTCATTCAGCCCCTCGAGCATGATACACAGGAACAGGAAGACCCCATTCAGCCCCTCGAACCTCTTACACAGGAGCAGGAGGAGGCCCTTTCAGCCCCTCAAGCCTGTAACACAGGAACAGGAAGAGGCCCATTCAGCTCCTCGAGCCTGTTACACAGGAACAGGAAGAGGCCCATTCAGCCCCTAGAGCCTGCAACACAGGAACAGGAGGAGGCCCATTCAGCCCCGCGAGTCTCTTGCACAGGAACAGGAAGAGGCCCATTCAGCCTCTCGAGCCTGTTACACAGGAACAGGAAGAGGCCCATTCAGCCTCTCGTGCCTGTTACACAGGAACAGGAGGAGGCCCATTCAGACCCTCGAGCCTGTTGACAAGAACAGGAGGAGGCCCATTCAGCCCCTCGAGCCTGTTACACAGGAACAGGAGGAGGCCCATTCAGACCCTCGAGCCTGTTGACAAGAACAGGAGGAGGCCCATTCAGCCCCTCGAGCCTGTTACACAGGAACAGGAGGAGGCCCATTCAGACCCTCGAGCCTGTTGACATGAACAGGAGGAGGCCCATTCAGCCCCTCGAGCCTGTTGACACGAACAGGAGGAGGCCCATTCAGACCCTCGAGCCTGTTACACAGTTACAGGAGGAGGCAATTTAGCCCCTCGAGCCTGTTACACTGGAGCAGGAGGAGGCCCATTCAGCCTCTTGAACCTGTTACACATGAACAGGAGGAGGCCCAATCAGGTCTACGAGCCTGTTACACAGGAACAGGAGGACGCCCATTCAGCCCCTCGAGCCTGTTACACACGAACAGGAGGAGGCCCATTCAGGTCCTCGAGCCTGTTGCACAGGAACAGGAGGAGGCCCATTCAGCCCCTCGAGCGTCTTATACAGGAGCAGGAGGAGGCCAATTCAACCCCTCAAGCCTGTGACTCAGGAATAGGAGGAGGCCCATTCGCCCCCAAGATCATGTTACACAGGAACAGGAGGCCCATTGAGCCCCTTGAGCATATTACACAGGAACAGGAGGAGGCCCATTCAGCCCCTCGAGCCTGTTACACAGGAACAGGAGGCCCATTCAGCCCCTTGAGCCTGTTACAGAGGAAGAGGAGGCGGCCCATTCAGCCCCTCGTGCCTGTTACACAGAAACAGGAGGAGACCCATTCAGCCCCTCGAGCCTCTTACACTGGATCAGGAGGAGGCCCATTCAGCCCCTTAAGCCTGTTACAGAGGTACAGGAGGGCCCCATTCTCCCCGTCGAGCCTGTTACACAGGAACAGGAGGAGGCCCATTCAGCCCCTTTAGCCTGTTGCACAGGATCAGGAGAAGGCCCATTCAGCCCCTCAAGCCTGTTACTCAGGAACAGGAGGAGGTCTCTTCACCCCCGAGAACATGTTACACAGGAACAGGAGGAGGCCCATTCAGCCCCTTGAGCCTGTTACAGAGGAACAGGAGGAGACCCATTCAGCCCCTCAAGACTGTTACTCAGGAACAGGAGGAAGCCCATTCAGCACCTCGAGCCTCTTACACAGGAGCAGGAGGAGGCCCATTCAGCCCCTCAAGCCTGTTACACATGAACAGGAGGAGGCCCATTCAGCCCCTCGAGCCTGTTACACAGGAACAGGAGGACGTCATTCAGACCCTCGAGCCTGTTACACAGGAACAGGAGGAGGCCCATACATCCCCTCGAGTCTGTTACACAGGAACAGGAGGAGGCCCATTCAGCCCCTCAAGCCTGTTACTCAGGAATAGGAGGAGGCCCATTCGCCCCCAGGAACATGTTACACAGGAACAGGAGGCCCATTGAGCCCCTTGAGCATATTACACAGGAACAGGAGAAGGCACATTCAGCCCCTCGAGACTGTTACACAGGAACAGGAGGCCCATTCAGCCTCTCGAGCCTGTTACACAGGAACAGGAGGAGGCCCATTCAGACCCTCGAGCCTGTTGACACGAACAGGAGGAGGCCCATTCAGCCCCTCGAGCCTGTTACACAGGAACAGGAGGAGGCCCATTCAGACCCTCGAGCCTGTTGACATGAACAGGAGGAGGCCCATTCAGCCCCTCGAGCCTGTTGACACGAACAGGAGGAGGCCCATTCAGACCCTCGAGCCTGTTACACTGTTACAGGAGGAGGCCATTAAGCCACTCGAACCTGTTACACTGGAGCAGGAGGAGGACCATTCAGCCTCTTGAGCCTGTTACACACCAACAGGAGGAGGCCCATTCAGGTCTACGAGCCTGTTACACAGGAACAGGAGGAGGCCCATTCAGCCCCTCGAGCTTGTTACACAGGAACAGGAGGAGGTCATTCAGCCCCTCGAGCATGATACACAGGAACAGGAAGACCCCATTCAGCCCCTCGAACCTCTTACACAGGAGCAGGAGGAGGCCCTTTCAGCCCCTCAAGCCTGTAACACAGGAACAGGAAGAGGCCCATTCAGCTCCTCGAGCCTGTTACACAGGAACAGGAAGAGGCCCATTCAGCCCCTAGAGCCTGTCACACAGGAACAGGAGGAGGCCCATTCAGCCCCGCGAGTCTCTTGCACAGGAACAGGAAGAGGCCCATTCAGCCTCTCGAGCCTGTTACACAGGAACAGGAAGAGGCCCATTCAGCCTCTCGTGCCTGTTACACAGGAACAGGAGGAGGCCCATTCAGACCCTCGAGCCTGTTGACAAGAACAGGAGGAGGCCCATTCAGCCCCTCGAGCCTGTTACACAGGAACAGGAGGAGGCCCATTCAGACCCTCGAGCCTGTTGACAAGAACAGGAGGAGGCCCATTCAGCCCCTCGAGCCTGTTACACAGGAACAGGAGGAGGCCCATTCAGACCCTCGAGCCTGTTGACATGAACAGGAGGAGGCCCATTCAGCCCCTCGAGCCTGTTGACACGAACAGGAGGAGGCCCATTCAGACCCTCGAGCCTGTTACACAGTTACAGGAGGAGGCAATTTAGCCCCTCGAGCCTGTTACACTGGAGCAGGAGGAGGCCCATTCAGCCTCTTGAACCTGTTACACATGAACAGGAGGAGGCCCAATCAGGTCTACGAGCCTGTTACACAGGAACAGGAGGACGCCCATTCAGCCCCTCGAGCCTGTTACACACGAACAGGAGGAGGCCCATTCAGGTCCTCGAGCCTGTTGCACAGGAACAGGAGGAGGCCCATTCAGCCCCTCGAGCGTCTTATACAGGAGCAGGAGGAGGCCAATTCAACCCCTCAAGCCTGTGACTCAGGAATAGGAGGAGGCCCATTCGCCCCCAAGATCATGTTACACAGGAACAGGAGGCCCATTGAGCCCCTTGAGCATATTACACAGGAACAGGAGGAGGCCCATTCAGCCCCTCGAGCCTGTTACACAGGAACAGGAGGCCCATTCAGCCCCTTGAGCCTGTTACAGAGGAAGAGGAGGCGGCCCATTCAGCCCCTCGTGCCTGTTACACAGAAACAGGAGGAGACCCATTCAGCCCCTCGAGCCTCTTACACTGGATCAGGAGGAGGCCCATTCAGCCCCTTAAGCCTGTTACAGAGGTACAGGAGGGCCCCATTCTCCCCGTCGAGCCTGTTACACAGGAACAGGAGGAGGCCCATTCAGCCCCTTTAGCCTGTTGCACAGGATCAGGAGAAGGCCCATTCAGCCCCTCAAGCCTGTTACTCAGGAACAGGAGGAGGTCTCTTCACCCCCGAGAACATGTTACACAGGAACAGGAGGAGGCCCATTCAGCCCCTTGAGCCTGTTACAGAGGAACAGGAGGAGACCCATTCAGCCCCTCAAGACTGTTACTCAGGAACAGGAGGAAGCCCATTCAGCACCTCGAGCCTCTTACACAGGAGCAGGAGGAGGCCCATTCAGCCCCTCAAGCCTGTTACACATGAACAGGAGGAGGCCCATTCAGCCCCTCGAGCCTGTTACACAGGAACAGGAGGACGTCATTCAGACCCTCGAGCCTGTTACACAGGAACAGGAGGAGGCCCATACATCCCCTCGAGTCTGTTACACAGGAACAGGAGGAGGCCCATTCAGCCCCTCAAGCCTGTTACTCAGGAATAGGAGGAGGCCCATTCGCCCCCAGGAACATGTTACACAGGAACAGGAGGCCCATTGAGCCCCTTGAGCATATTACACAGGAACAGGAGAAGGCACATTCAGCCCCTCGAGACTGTTACACAGGAACAGGAGGCCCATTCAGCCTCTCGAGCCTGTTACACAGGAACAGGAGGAGGCCCATTCAGACCCTCGAGCCTGTTGACACGAACAGGAGGAGGCCCATTCAGCCCCTCGAGCCTGTTACACAGGAACAGGAGGAGGCCCATTCAGACCCTCGAGCCTGTTGACATGAACAGGAGGAGGCCCATTCAGCCCCTCGAGCCTGTTGACACGAACAGGAGGAGGCCCATTCAGACCCTCGAGCCTGTTACACTGTTACAGGAGGAGGCCATTAAGCCACTCGAACCTGTTACACTGGAGCAGGAGGAGGACCATTCAGCCTCTTGAGCCTGTTACACACCAACAGGAGGAGGCCCATTCAGGTCTACGAGCCTGTTACACAGGAACAGGAGGAGGCCCATTCAGCCCCTCGAGCTTGTTACACAGGAACAGGAGGAGGTCATTCAGCCCCTCGAGCATGATACACAGGAACAGGAAGACCCCATTCAGCCCCTCGAACCTCTTACACAGGAGCAGGAGGAGGCCCTTTCAGCCCCTCAAGCCTGTAACACAGGAACAGGAAGAGGCCCATTCAGCTCCTCGAGCCTGTTACACAGGAACAGGAAGAGGCCCATTCAGCCCCTAGAGCCTGTCACACAGGAACAGGAGGAGGCCCATTCAGCCCCGCGAGTCTCTTGCACAGGAACAGGAAGAGGCCCATTCAGCCTCTCGAGCCTGTTACACAGGAACAGGAAGAGGCCCATTCAGCCTCTCGTGCCTGTTACACAGGAACAGGAGGAGGCCCATTCAGACCCTCGAGCCTGTTGACAAGAACAGGAGTAGGCCCATTCAGCCCCTCGAGCCTGTTACACAGGAACAGGAGGAGGCCCATTCAGACCCTCGAGCCTGTTGACAAGAACAGGAGGAGGCCCATTCAGCCCCTCGAGCCTGTTACACAGGAACAGGAGGAGGCCCATCAGACCCTCGAGCCTGTTGACATGAACAGGAGGAGGCCCATTCAGCCCCTCGAGCCTGTTGACACGAACAGGAGGAGGCCCATTCAGACCCTCGAGCCTGTTACACAGTTACAGGAGGAGGCAATTTAGCCCCTCGAGCCTGTTACACTGGAGCAGGAGGAGGCCCATTCAGCCTCTTGAACCTGTTACACATGAACAGGAGGAGGCCCAATCAGGTCTACGAGCCTGTTACACAGGAACAGGAGGACGCCCATTCAGCCCCTCGAGCCTGTTACACACGAACAGGAGGAGGCCCATTCAGGTCCTCGAGCCTGTTGCACAGGAACAGGAGGAGGCCCATTCAGCCCCTCGAGCGTCTTATACAGGAGCAGGAGGAGGCCAATTCAACCCCTCAAGCCTGTGACTCAGGAATAGGAGGAGGCCCATTCGCCCCCAAGATCATGTTACACAGGAACAGGAGGCCCATTGAGCCCCTTCAGCATATTACACAGGAACAGGAGGAGGCCCATTCAGCCCCTCGAGCCTGTTACACAGGAACAGGAGGCCCATTCAGCCCCTTGAGCCTGTTACAGAGGAAGAGGAGGCGGCCCATTCAGCCCCTCGTGCCTGTTACACAGAAACAGGAGGAGACCCATTCAGCCCCTCGAGCCTCTTACACTGGATCAGGAGGAGGCCCATTCAGCCCCTTAAGCCTGTTACAGAGGTACAGGAGGGCCCCATTCTCCCCGTCGAGCCTGTTACACAGGAACAGGAGGAGGCCCATTCAGCCCCTTTAGCCTGTTGCACAGGATCAGGAGAAGGCCCATTCAGCCCCTCAAGCCTGTTACTCAGGAACAGGAGGAGGTCTCTTCACCCCCGAGAACATGTTACACAGGAACAGGAGGAGGCCCATTCAGCCCCTTGAGCCTGTTACAGAGGAACAGGAGGAGACCCATTCAGCCCCTCAAGACTGTTACTCAGGAACAGGAGGAAGCCCATTCAGCACCTCGAGCCTCTTACACAGGAGCAGGAGGAGGCCCATTCAGCCCCTCAAGCCTGTTACACATGAACAGGAGGAGGCCCATTCAGCCCCTCGAGCCTGTTACACAGGAACAGGAGGACGTCATTCAGACCCTCGAGCCTGTTACACAGGAACAGGAGGAGGCCCATACATCCCCTCGAGTCTGTTACACAGGAACAGGAGGAGGCCCATTCAGCCCCTCAAGCCTGTTACTCAGGAATAGGAGGAGGCCCATTCGCCCCCAGGAACATGTTACACAGGAACAGGAGGCCCATTGAGCCCCTTGAGCATATTACACAGGAACAGGAGAAGGCACATTCAGCCCCTCGAGACTGTTACACAGGAACAGGAGGCCCATTCAGCCTCTCGAGCCTGTTACACAGGAACAGGAGGAGGCCCATTCAGACCCTCGAGCCTGTTGACACGAACAGGAGGAGGCCCATTCAGCCCCTCGAGCCTGTTACACAGGAACAGGAGGAGGCCCATTCAGACCCTCGAGCCTGTTGACATGAACAGGAGGAGGCCCATTCAGCCCCTCGAGCCTGTTGACACGAACAGGAGGAGGCCCATTCAGACCCTCGAGCCTGTTACACTGTTACAGGAGGAGGCCATTAAGCCACTCGAACCTGTTACACTGGAGCAGGAGGAGGACCATTCAGCCTCTTGAGCCTGTTACACACCAACAGGAGGAGGCCCATTCAGGTCTACGAGCCTGTTACACAGGAACAGGAGGAGGCCCATTCAGCCCCTCGAGCTTGTTACACAGGAACAGGAGGAGGTCATTCAGCCCCTCGAGCATGATACACAGGAACAGGAAGACCCCATTCAGCCCCTCAAACCTCTTACACAGGAGCAGGAGGAGGCCCTTTCAGCCCCTCAAGCCTGTAACACAGGAACAGGAAGAGGCCCATTCAGCTCCTCGAGCCTGTTACACAGGAACAGGAAGAGGCCCATTCAGCCCCTCGAGCGTCTTATACAGGAGCAGGAGGAGGCCAATTCAACCCCTCAAGCCTGTGACTCAGGAATAGGAGGAGGCCCATTCGCCCCCAAGATCATGTTACACAGGAACAGGAGGCCCATTGAGCCCCTTCAGCATATTACACAGGAACAGGAGGAGGCCCATTCAGCCCCTCGAGCCTGTTACACAGGAACAGGAGGCCCATTCAGCCCCTTGAGCCTGTTACAGAGGAAGAGGAGGCGGCCCATTCAGCCCCTCGTGCCTGTTACACAGAAACAGGAGGAGACCCATTCAGCCCCTCGAGCCTCTTACACTGGATCAGGAGGAGGCCCATTCAGCCCCTTAAGCCTGTTACAGAGGTACAGGAGGGCCCCATTCTCCCCGTCGAGCCTGTTACACAGGAACAGGAGGAGGCCCATTCAGCCCCTTTAGCCTGTTGCACAGGATCAGGAGAAGGCCCATTCAGCCCCTCAAGCCTGTTACTCAGGAACAGGAGGAGGTCTCTTCACCCCCGAGAACATGTTACACAGGAACAGGAGGAGGCCCATTCAGCCCCTTGAGCCTGTTACAGAGGAACAGGAGGAGACCCATTCAGCCCCTCAAGACTGTTACTCAGGAACAGGAGGAAGCCCATTCAGCACCTCGAGCCTCTTACACAGGAGCAGGAGGAGGCCCATTCAGCCCCTCAAGCCTGTTACACATGAACAGGAGGAGGCCCATTCAGCCCCTCGAGCCTGTTACACAGGAACAGGAGGACGTCATTCAGACCCTCGAGCCTGTTACACAGGAACAGGAGGAGGCCCATACATCCCCTCGAGTCTGTTACACAGGAACAGGAGGAGGCCCATTCAGCCCCTCAAGCCTGTTACTCAGGAATAGGAGGAGGCCCATTCGCCCCCAGGAACATGTTACACAGGAACAGGAGGCCCATTGAGCCCCTTGAGCATATTACACAGGAACAGGAGAAGGCACATTCAGCCCCTCGAGACTGTTACACAGGAACAGGAGGCCCATTCAGCCTCTCGAGCCTGTTACACAGGAACAGGAGGAGGCCCATTCAGACCCTCGAGCCTGTTGACACGAACAGGAGGAGGCCCATTCAGCCCCTCGAGCCTGTTACACAGGAACAGGAGGAGGCCCATTCAGACCCTCGAGCCTGTTGACATGAACAGGAGGAGGCCCATTCAGCCCCTCGAGCCTGTTGACACGAACAGGAGGAGGCCCATTCAGACCCTCGAGCCTGTTACACTGTTACAGGAGGAGGCCATTAAGCCACTCGAACCTGTTACACTGGAGCAGGAGGAGGACCATTCAGCCTCTTGAGCCTGTTACACACCAACAGGAGGAGGCCCATTCAGGTCTACGAGCCTGTTACACAGGAACAGGAGGAGGCCCATTCAGCCCCTCGAGCTTGTTACACAGGAACAGGAGGAGGTCATTCAGCCCCTCGAGCATGATACACAGGAACAGGAAGACCCCATTCAGCCCCTCAAACCTCTTACACAGGAGCAGGAGGAGGCCCTTTCAGCCCCTCAAGCCTGTAACACAGGAACAGGAAGAGGCCCATTCAGCTCCTCGAGCCTGTTACACAGGAACAGGAAGAGGCCCATTCAGCCCCTAGAGCCTGTCACACAGGAACAGGAGGAGGCCCATTCAGCCCCGCGAGTCTCTTGCACAGGAACAGGAAGAGGCCCATTCAGCCTCTCGAGCCTGTTACACAGGAACAGGAAGAGGCCCATTCAGCCTCTCGTGCCTGTTACACAGGAACAGGAGGAGGCCCATTCAGACCCTCGAGCCTGTTGACAAGAACAGGAGGAGGCCCATTCAGCCCCTCGAGCCTGTTACACAGGAACAGGAGGAGGCCCATTCAGACCCTCGAGCCTGTTGACAAGAACAGGAGGAGGCCCATTCAGCCCCTCGAGCCTGTTACACAGGAACAGGAGGAGGCCCATTCAGACCCTCGAGCCTGTTGACATGAACAGGAGGAGGCCCATTCAGCCCCTCGAGCCTGTTGACACGAACAGGAGGAGGCCCATTCAGACCCTCGAGCCTGTTACACAGTTACAGGAGGAGGCAATTTAGCCCCTCGAGCCTGTTACACTGGAGCAGGAGGAGGCCCATTCAGCCTCTTGAACCTGTTACACATGAACAGGAGGAGGCCCAATCAGGTCTACGAGCCTGTTACACAGGAACAGGAGGACGCCCATTCAGCCCCTCGAGCCTGTTACACACGAACAGGAGGAGGCCCATTCAGGTCCTCGAGCCTGTTGCACAGGAACAGGAGGAGGCCCATTCAGCCCCTCGAGCGTCTTATACAGGAGCAGGAGGAGGCCAATTCAACCCCTCAAGCCTGTGACTCAGGAATAGGAGGAGGCCCATTCGCCCCCAAGATCATGTTACACAGGAACAGGAGGCCCATTGAGACCCTTGAGCATATTACACAGGAACAGGAGGAGGCCCATTCAGCCCCTCGAGCCTGTTACACAGGAACAGGAGGCCCATTCAGCCCCTTAAGCCTGTTACAGAGGTACAGGAGGGCCCCATTCTCCCCGTCGAGCCTGTTACA
>NW_027252788.1:0-21181 GCF_044704955.1 Pristiophorus japonicus
GTGAATCACTATAAGCATAAATGAGAAGTCCGATTTAAAAAAAAACAGTATTACCATATTTGACATTTTGTAATCCAACAATAAATACAAATACAAAAGTGGGGTGGAAGATTATATCTTGGCAACTTGGTATGCACCAGGTATTTCGGCAATTGTAAAACAAATCTGTGAAAATTGTGTTACCTGTCAGACAATGAATCCAGGTAAAACGGAAAAGGTAGAATCTGCCTCCCACCCAAATCCAATGGGGCCTTTTGTACATTTGCAAATGGATTTTATTGAATTACCCCCATGCATGGGATTTAAGTATGTATTAGTAATTATAGATGTGTTTTCTAAATGGGTTGAAGCTTTTCCATGTAAAAAGAATGACACAACTACTGTCACTAAGCATTTGTTAAAAGAAATTGTGCCACAATTTGACATACCTGTACAACTCTCAAGTGACAATGGGTCACATTTTACTGAGACAGTTGTGAAAGAAATGTGTCAAGCGTTACAAATCGACCAACATTTCCACTGCAGTTATCACCCACAGCCAGCTGGATTGGTGGAGAGATACAACGGAATGTTGAAGAATAAACTAGCAAAGTTATGTGATGAGACTGGACTCAAATGGGTTGAACTGTTACCTTTGGCAGTAATGGTAATACGATCAGCAACAAATAGAACGATAGAAGGATTATCACCACATGAAATTGTCATGGGACGTCCCCATTGTTTTCATTTTTCTGCACCGTTTACTGCTAAACAAATGGATATCCACAAAATGGAAGAAAATATGCTAAACTATTGCATTGCTTTAACAAAATGTATTTCTGGCTTTCAGTCCCAGGTAAAGGAAGCCCAAATTGATCCTGCCGAAGGAAGATGCCATAGCTTGGAGCCTGGCGAGTTCGAGTACATAAAGGTGTTCAAGAGGAAAAATAGTCTTCACCCAAGGTTTGAAGGTCCATTCCAGATCCTGTTGACCACCAATACTGCCATGAAGATAAAGGAGAGACCAACATGGAACCACGCCTCACACTGCAAAAAAGCTCCAGAACACGAGGAAAAGGAATCACCAACCCCATCAGTAAAGGGAAATGGACATTAGGACTATGTTTCCTTGTGACACTTATAATACCTGTAATGCCGGAATTGCATGTAAACACCTTCTGTATATGTCCCACAAATACGCTACGGAAAACAACAAGGAAGGAGGTTGTTGGATATGTACCCAAACCCCTCTCCACTCTAAAGGAGGGATTCCTCTTAGACCTATCCCACTTAACCTGTCAGAAGTAGTAGAATGGTAGATCTACCAGAACAGCACACGCCAATTCCCTAGGATGATAAGAGTTGCGTCTGTGGTAGTATACCCACCATCGGGCGACGGGAAGATGGTGGCATTCTCTAGTTTATCATTTTACCCCATATCTGCAGAGCCCTGGGAAAGGGGGGTGGATATCGTCTGAATACCTTTGAAGGGTGGTACCAATCGAGGTATGACCACTCCCAATAGCCTCCCTTCCTCACCCTTACCAGGGCCACAGGTATGGGAAGGCTGACGGGGACAATATGTTTAGTAAGGAACTTGACCGGGGGAATATTCGTAGGCACGAGTCAGTGCGAATATAATCTTACAGTGGTGGGTACTCTTGACGAGTTTCCCCTTTATACGTCCTCTCAGTTTTATGGTTGTACACTGGATGTCCCATATGTCAACCAGATAGGTACTTTCAACGATTCCCTGGTATGCTAAGGGTTTGATGTGGATAAAACCACCTCGTACACTGGAACATACTTTGTTTGTGGCCACAAGGCCGACCCCTGGTTGCCAAGGGGCTGGACAGGATCATGTTACCTGGCACATGTGGTACCATCCATTCGTCACTTATCCTCTCTAGCAAATCACCCGCATTATCGATCCAGCCGAGCCATTACAGAAACACAACGATTCTTTTCTATCCTTGTTCCCCCTCTAGTAGTAGCATTTGCCATAAGAGAAATAAGAAAAGTGGCTAGAATATTAGAAGAGGTAGCAAACGACACTGCAGAAGCTATAAGCGGATTAAACGATGAGATGGTGGCTATAAGAACAGTAGCTTTGCAAAATAGAATGGCTCTAGACTATCTGCTGGCAGAAAAGGGTGGAACATGTGCACTAATAGGGTCTGAGTGTTGCACATACATTCCTGACAATTCTGAGGAAATAGGTAACTTAGTGGACCACATCCGGAAGGAAGTTGAAAAGTTAAAGAAACCAGGTTCCTGGGGCATGTTTGATTGGGCAGGCGGATGGTTCGGGCCTATAGGTCAAACCATAGTACAAGGGCTGATCATATTCAAGGTCATTATCTTTGCTTTATATTTGGTATTAGTCCTGATAAAATGCTGCTGTGCGCCACTAGGGGCTACAGCCGTACCAGCGGGGGTGGCCACCATGATGGTAGCCACAACCTCAGAAGCCTCAGAGAAGGAAGAAACCATGAAGATGGAGAGACTCTGTAAAATTCAGTTGGACTAAAAGTTATTGTCCCTATAGGGACAAAAGGGAGGAATGTGGAAAGACAGAAAAAGGAGCAACCATAGATTGCAAGGCTTGCTGGGATATTATATTCGGTCAACCTAAGAATTAGAGCTTACTTCAGCAACTATACCAAACAAGCTGTCAGCAGTTGAAACCACGGGTTGCAATACCTTACAGCAGCTGAGGTCATCTGTCTTTTCTGTTTAATTATAATCACAATGAGGATGTGATAACCAAAAACTAGACAGAGTGTACAGGGGGCAAGGAGAGGTTAGCCCAAAATAAGGAAAGGGTAGCTAAGACAAGTATCCATTGGATAACACTGATGAGGTAATTAAGTAAACTGCTGGACTCTGCACTATTACAAAAAAAAGAGGAACCATCACATATGATAGGAGTTGTTTACTCGGGTGTATAAATATGTTCCAATTTCTGTGGATTGCGGAGTTGGTACCCTAGCCTTTGTCTAGGGCACTCTCCCCTTGTATGCAAGTAAAAATAAACTAGCAATCTGACGGCCTGCTTGTGTTAAGATTCTTGCCTTGAATCGGTGTCTTCGACACCTAACAGCAGGCTTATAGCCTAAGCATCAGTCATCACCTTCATTTGCAAGAAGAGCGTGGCATCCAGCTTTGGCACAATGAAATAATGCATAGGGCAAAGATCATTATTGGTATAGTGTTTTAAATGGTACCTCAGAAGTAATTCTCCAGGGCTGTGCAATGAATCACAGACGCCACATGAAGTGTGAGCAAAAGTGAGGCGCATACTCACCATTACCTTCTTCCCCATACCAGCAAATCTCTTCCACGTTCACAGCGGGTACGAGGATCTGGGCGGCTGCATTGACTTGGTTGGCAATTGCCCTCCATGCAACTGGCACCTGTGCTTTAACTGGAGTTTCAAATAGGGCCACCTTCCTGCAGTATACCTCCAAATCCAAAGGTGGCTACATATTGCCAGTGTGTGATTGAGAACAATAGTTCATTGTTCTGTCACTGTTACAGCAGGCCAAGCTATCTGGGAAAGCTATTGATATGCCAATAACTTATTCAATTGCGCGGCTGCATCAAGCTGTGCATAGACCCTTCGTACGCAAACGCCAAGTGTCAGTACGTGCTGAGATTCTATCTGTCCCCGGTGTTGTGAAGGATGGGTCTGGCCAGGCTGCCGTGGAACGCTCCGAGCAGTTGGAACGTGCCTCAGCACCTGTCCTTCAAGAAAAACACTTTTGACTTACAAGACCATAAAGCAGTGGTCGGCACGTAAGGGCCTGGATACCCTACAAAAGAAGGCGATGATGGATCCTGTCGGATGGTTCCCCGAGCAGACTGTCGAACTCGTTTGGCAGAATGTCTCATCGCCAGAACTTTCACACAAGCACCAAGACGTAGCTTGGTTGGTGGTGAGAAGGGCCCTACCCGTCAGATCCTTCACGCACAGCCAGGATTTCAGAGACACGGCACTCTGCCCCCAAGTTGGCTGTGGTGCGGACGGGACTGTCAGCCATCTCCTTTGGGACTGTCCCTTTGCAAGGCAGGTCTGGAAGGAGATGCAGTGGTTGCTGTCGAGGTTTATCCCAAGCAGCTCCGTAACACAGGACTCTGTGCTCTGCGGACTGTTCCCAGGGACACACGCTGAGACATACATCATCTGCTGCTGGAGGGCCATCAACTCGGTGAAAGATGCTCTTTGGTCTTGCCGAAATTTGCTGGTCTTCCAGAGCAAGGAGATATCCACGTCTGCGTGTTGCAGACTGGCGCAATCCAAGATCCAGGAGTACGTGCTGAGGGATGCACTAAATATTGGTGCAGTCGCCGCAAAGGCACGGTGGTGAAGAGCCACAGTTTAAGGCCCTTCCACCACGGTAAACCCAGGGGCTGGAATCAGTATCAAACTCCCCTCGGGCTGTACTTGTAAACCTTTGATCTGAAAAAACCTATGAAGTGCCATGTATAATGCAAGTTCAGCAACTGTTTAGTAATGTATGTTGTAAAGAAATGTAACTGTACCCTCACCCGTTCCATGTACTGTATAGTGCCACATGTAACGTAATTTGATGACTGTATTTCAATGTATCCTGGATTGTACTGAATTGTACCCTGAAATATAAAGCAAGCAAATGTATTGAACGGAACTGCCATCAGCATCCAAATGTACTGAACTGCCTTCCAATGTATCGTGCAAATTTTTATATGAATAAAGTATATATTTTGAAATTAAAAAAAAATAACATTCAATTTAGGCCAATGGACTCACATCAGAACATTATTTAGAGCCTGCTCTTGGAACTTCCAGCACTTTGAGCTATTGACTCAGGTGAACCTGTGACAAGCAGAAACACAACCCGATTTTTACCTGACATGTGAGAAAATAAATCCTACTTGAACTAAATAAAAGGTTGCTCCCAAAATGTGACTTAACTCAATAAGAAACTGCATGAAACATTAAATTAAATTTAGAATATAAGATAGTATCTGCAGCACCAAAGAATTATTGCAACATTCTTCTTACTTGTATTCCCTCTAATATACTAAACCTCTATTCTGCAATAATTTACATTGCTCTTACCTGTACGAGGTGAAGGTTCAACAATGACATAACCCGAACCACTGGGTAATATGCGCTTCTTGACATTGACCCCACTGAAAATAAATTATTATTATTATTGTACATTATGCCACAATCCATGAATTGTAACAAGTGAAAGTTTCAAATGACTGGAAGCTTAGCAATACAAGGTGGCATTGTATTATTTGGGCACACGGTCAGCGGAACACAAGGCTCTCCCTGACCCCCTCCCATGACATACCCGAGTGCTGAGGACCATTCCTCTCGTCTGTGATTATGCTCCCACCCACTGCTCAGCTGCCTCTTCCTGCCAGTTTTGGGCAGTAGAATGACTGGCTATGTATGTGAGTTTCAGCCCCCGCCCACCCAGGTTATAATCGGAGTGTTTTTCTCGCTTCCAGCCGTTTCTGGCGCGGAGCGGTGCGGGCACCAATTTGGGCAGGTTGGCAGCGCAGCCGTGGCCTGCGCTTGCTGTCGAGTCAGATTGTGTCGCCACGACCTGCTATTTTAGACGTCGCTGCTTGAATGTTCGCCCTCTCCAAAGCAGACAAATCTGAAGGTGTGTTCAGCTGCATGACGGACCCACACTAACGCTACTTAAAGGGACACACACAACTTTCAAGTAAGTTTTAATTGTTGCTTTTATGCTGGTTCCTGTACAGTTTATTTGAGTAGGGTCTTGGTTGTAAGACATTTAAAACATTGTTAAAGTGCAGAGAGAATGCTGCTGGACATTTGAAAGGCTTTGGCCGAGAAATTCGGGTCATTTGCACCTCCCGTTAGCACACCCAGTGGTTTGCTAACGGGCCGTAAATGATTTTTCACCCAGGTGTGGCACCACTAACAACTCCCACTAAATTACACGGAAGTTTAGTGCCGTCAGTAACCCATAGCGGCCCGCTCCACTGCGTTGGTATTGATGACCTCATCACTGTGCGCAGTGCCCCGTTATTGCCCCGGAACAAAAATTGGGGAGCACCCCCTGAAGTTGCGCCAGGCAATGCCAGCAACAGCTTCTGGGGACGTGAACCATGCTGCAGGCCGCTCTCGGGCAATACTGAAAGGGGAGGTGGCGGCCATTTAAAAACTGACAAATATCATCTGTGCCCCTTAGGCGCTTCGATCGCGGGGACCATGCCGCGATTGGTCAGCTCGCCACTCTGCTTGAGTGCCAGGCTGTTGGCACAGCACCCCCGCTCCCCGCTGGTCCAGGGAGACCCGTTTCTTCACTGCAGAGTTTGCAACTTGGGCCCTTCCCTTCAATGAAAGGAAGAACCCCTCCTATACGGCAGCGCTACACGGCCCAGTGCATAGTGCTGCGGCCTGCTCCCGTCCAACTTACTACCAGCCCAGAAATGAAGTGGAGCGCTTTATTTTGTGCTGCACTTACTTTCAGGGGAGGTAAACTGAATTTTGTGAGTTGGGCAGGTCTTCCGCACCTGACGCGAAATGTCCAGCTTCCAGGATGTTACCACCCCCCCAAACGCGGTGCAATGGAATTTCATTCCCTTTGTCTCTTAAAAGGAGGGGTCTTGAGACCACCACTTGCTCCCAGTCCTGGGGGCTCCAGTCCCCCTTGGGCTACAACACGGCATGGAGATGGAGCAGAGGCAGCAAAGGGAACAAGCTGCTTGCAAAGAGAAGTGGAGGAGGAAGAGAAGGAGGAGGAAGTGGAAGAAGCGAATGGGAGGAAGCGGAAAAGGAGGAAACGGATGTGGAGGAGGAAGAAGTGGAAGGATGGAGGCAATCCATACTCCCCACACACACACTCCCAACACTCCCCACACACACACACTCCCCATTCATTCTCCTCCCCTTCATTCTCCTCCCCGTCTTCTTGACCCAATGGCTGGACAGGTTGAATTTGTTGGGTGTGTGAAATGAGGAAGGCACAAGGGGAGGACTGTGGTGAGGAGAGGGGAGGAAGCTAAAGGTGCACCATGTGCAGCTTGTACATCAGAAGAGATTGTGGGATAAGGGGAAGTACGAGCGAGGTACCCCACATGGGTCTGGAACAAAAACAAAAATCTATCCCATTAACTTACCACCCGAGAAAAAAGTTTCAGACTTTATGATTTTGCTGCGTTTTAGCTCTCTCCCTCTGTACCACATAAGAGTCCCTGTCTGGGAAACAGGAAGTTGACCAATTCCAATGCATCGGGTAATGATGCCCTTCAGACAGCTCTTGGAAATGTTCGAGAGTGGCCGAGGATTACTTACCCTTTGAAATTTCCTCCCTCATTGTATAATTACTAAATTAACAACCGCTTGCTGCCCACTCAACAGCTACTCATCTCCAAATACTTGCTATGACAAGTGCCGGAAGTTTTCCATGTTCAAGTTTTTAAATTGACATTCCAGCTTAGATAGGCCTAGTTCTAGTCTAGGCACAGGCTCGACGGGCTGAATGGCCCCCTCCTGTGCTGTAAGCATTCTATGATTCTATAAAATGAATCCATCAATCCCATGCTGAAAAGGAGTATGGATCGGAGATAAGGCTACAACACTGTAGTGCCGCATCTCCAACCCATGATCCCTTCAGTTGCACTGGAACATGAGGTTGGTGAATTTATCCTTGTCTCATAATCTGAGCTCGGGATGTGAAGAAAAGTAAAACAAACATATAAATGAGAATGTTCAGTGCCATACCTTTGGAAATAATGTCCTTCTTCTCCTTTTAAGAGTTTCTGCTGATAGCCTCCCATCATATGGTTGATACGAGCAGAGCAGGGGAGTTTCTGTGGTTTGTAACAGAACCAGGGCTCCCCAGTCCTGGGATCAGTAAAGTTACAGAGCGGTTCAGTTTGAGGCAAACAAAGATCACACACAGTGGTCTCAGAGATATCCCCTGATTTGAAGGTACTTTTAAAATACACTCTCTCTGGCCAATCATTGCGTAGCCTGTCAAGTGCTTGGATCCCTTCACTGGGATGAACCAAGGAAACAGACACTTCAACTTTCCCTGGCCAAGATAAATTAAAATTTATATAGTAAAATCCATTTTGGTTATCTACAACGGTTCCTGCTGAACCGGCTTTTAAAGCTGGGGTGTGGATCCGGCCTTGAAGATAGTCACCCCCATATTGCTTTGGGTGTCCTTCAAAATCATTCATACGCAGCATCACTTGTAACTGATCACCAACATAGAAAGTCTTTCCAGAATTTACAATAACAAAGTGAACATGTGATGGGTCGCTGCTTTTCAGAAAGGGAACAGCAGGCTTGGGTGGTTTTGGCCATTCAATCATTTTCATAAGGATTGTCCCCTCTGACCTTTCTTCAGGGGTGAAGCGCTGATTCTGGTAGCCACATTGCAACAGTCGGTCCGTCCAAAGAGATGTTGTTTTGTCCTTTGGGTGTTCTATTATGGGATCAGATTTCAGAGCTGGGTAACTCTTCCAATTTGCCTCTGATCCAGAGGTTGAATATTTATTGCCCTGTGGAAAGGAACAACTATTTAAAATTAACATATTCGTACTTCAGGTGCACTTTCTAAATCACACCCACCTCCAGCCAAGAAAGATGCATGGAATTAAAAAGGGGAAACAATTCTTAGAAAGTTGTTCAGGATCTTGCTGGATGGGAACATGTTTGAAAATTGTTGAAGGAAGGAACCGAGGCCTGGAAAAGAGCATTCATTGACTCAATCCCTCTACCTATTGCTTCGATGAGGTTTCCTCTCAGCTGTAGTTGACAGGATTCATGACCATATTTATCACATTTCCCAAGCCTATGATCTCATCCCCTGTCGCTCCTCTCATAGCAACAGGGACCCCTCACCTTCACCTTCCATCCCACCAGCTTCCCCTATGCCAAATTATTTTCTGTCACTTCTGCTGCCTAAGGACATGACCCCCACCATCAAGTGCTTTGTCCCCTCTGGGATACAGTCGTTCATTCTTCTTCCAATCTATCTTCCAGCTGCCTTTCCCAACACCGCTCCCTGAAACCTGAGTAGATGTAAGAAGAATTGATTCACCCATTCCCACACATTGTCCAGGGCACCAATTATTGCAGTTTACCTGTATGTTGGCAGGTCTCGTACATTGCATTCACTCAGCTAGATTTGGATAAATGAAATGCAGTTTCAGTAATTACTTTTTTGAACACCTTCTTTCTGTCTGCAAGAGTGAGTCATAACTCCCTGTGGCTCATTACTTCCAAATTCCACCTCCCATTCCTACTCTGAAATCTCTGGCATTCTTCCCTGGAATGTTGCAAGCATCAGGAACAGAGGGCAGCCCTCTGCCACACATGTAGCAACTGCAGACCTGAGCTATCTTTCTCATTTGCTTAGAGGTAGGGATACTGGAGGTGCATTAGTGTTTGCGGGAAGATATCAAGTTAATATTACCGCTGTTTACCTATTATTGGAACATATTTCTAGCCCTGGAGTCTGACTTATAATGCTGGCCCATCTTTATTTCTGGGGGCAGGGAGCCTGCTGTCTGCTCCAAGCATTTTGAGGAAGCTTTTTTACTGCCTTCTTTTGACTTGGGGCTCAAGGTGCCAACATCTGCGGACTGCCTCCTGGTATTTGTGTTGTTGAGTCTTTTTCTCCATGGTCCAGTAGCAGAATCACTGGCTCCTGTAAAACTGGGGGGCAGATTTGAGGACACATGGATGCCAGAGGCCGGCTCACAGGCCATGAGACAGCCAATTCATCTAAAGAAATTGTTCCATTGAGTGGTCCTACAAAGCAGGAGACCCACTGGAACAATACCCAGAAAATGAATGGGCAGTGGTGGAAACAGAGGCAGTCACAGTCGTGGGAGGGGAGGGAAAAACCCGAGTCGGGGGACACCCAAAGGTGCACTCCTGCTCCTCCTGGCCCACAAAGCAACTGCAACAACAATCTCACCATTTTGCCATCCCCTGGCCCTTCTGCTGCTTGGCTCCGTGTTTCCCGGGTGATGTTGACATCCCTGTTATATTGTGAGGGCTGCTCCCGGGCTTCCCCAGGATTTCTGGCTAAAGCGCCTGATCAGCCCAGTGCAAGCGACTTGTGCTGAGAGCAGGAAAAGGTTTCCTTGTGGGCTAAAGAGGGGCCTGAACTGCAGAGCAATGTGCAATTGATGCAAGAAGGAATCAATGCCATTTCTAAAATGGCCCTTTGATATTAAAAAGAAATCCTGACGTCTTTTGTCGTCACCCCGATCTCGACCTCCTGTTGCCCCCCGCGTAGCGGCAGCGTGCCGCTCTGGGATCCGCTGCTTGTGCGGGACAGGTGTCTTTGATGTGTCGCTATAGGAGCAAGTGACTGCCATATTTATATAACTTATCCTGTCCCTTTGATTTGGGATGAGATCAGTGGCAAGTCAGCAGGCGGATGTTCCATCCCTCTACATTTCTGCAGGCGTAAAGCTGCCACAGAATTTCTTCCCCAATATCGTGAACTGCAGATCAGGAAAGGCACAAGTTCCATTTCCAGTCAGTGCTGAGTTGGCTGGTCTCAGCCAGGCAGCAGTAAGCGTGCTACAATTGGTCTCAGCAGCTGTAGGTCTCCACACCCCCTCCCCAGTCTCCCCAACCTTCCCAGTCTCTACATCCCCTCACCAGTCTCTCTCCTCAACCTTCCCAGTCTCTCTACCCCCTCCCCAGTCTCTCTCCCCAACCTTCCCAGTCTCTCTACCCCGTCCCCAGTCTTTCTCCCCAACCTTCCCAGTCTCTCTAACCTCCTCCCTCCCCCACCCCAAGTCCCTCTTCCCAACCTCCCCAGTCTCTCTCCCCAACCTTCCCAGTCTCTCTATCCTCTCCACAGTCTCTCTACCCAACCTTTCCAGTCTCTCTAACCTCCTCCCTCCCCCACCCCAAGTCTCTCTTCCCAACCTCCCCAGTCTCTCTCCCCAACCTTCCCAGTCTCTCTATCCTCTCCACAGTCTCTCTACCCAACCTTTCCAGTCTCTCTAACTTCCTCCCTCCCCCACCCCAAGTCTCTCTTCCCAACCTCCCCAGTCTCTCTCCCCAACCTTTCCAGTCTCTCTATCCCCTCCATAGTCTCTCTACCCAACCTTTCCAGTCTCTCTTCCCCCACCCAGTCTCTCTGCCCCCCTCCCCAGTCTCACTGCTTCTCCCTCCCAGTCTCTCTCCACCCCCCTCCCCAGTCTCTCTCCCCTTCCCAGTCTTTCTCCTTCCCCCTCCCAATCTCTCTCCCCCAGTCTCTCTCTCCATCTCTATCTCTATCTGCACCCCCTCCCCAGTCTCTCTCTCTCTCTGCCCTGCCCTAGTCTCTCTATCCCTCTCCCCCTCCCCAGTCCCTCCCCTATCCCCAGTCTCCCCCGCCCAGTCTCTCCCCCACCCTCCCCCAGCCTCTCTCCTTCCCCCTCCCAGTCTCTCTCTCTCCCCAGTCTCTCTCTCCCATATCTATCTCTGTGTGCACCTGCTCCCCAGTCTCTCTCTCTATCCCCTCCCCAGTCTCTCACCTCTCGCAGTCTGCCCCCAGCCTCTCCCCTCCCTCCACAGTCTACCTCGCTCTCCCTCCCCAGTCTCTCTTGCTCTCTCACACTCCCAATCTCTCTTTCCAGCCCCCTTCCAATCTCTCTCTCTCCAGCCCCCTTCCAATCTCTCTCTCTCCCCTCCTCTCCATCTCTCTTACTCACCACCAGTCTCTACCCATCGCCAGTCTCTCTCAGCCTCTCTCCCCAGTCTTTCTCGCCCCCTCCCCGGTCTCTCTCACCCCCTCCCCAGTCTCTCTCGCCCCCTCCCAAGTATCTCTCTCCCCACCCCCAGTCTGTCTCTCCCAACCACAGTCTCTCATCCTTTTCAAACTCAATCTCTCCCCCCTCCCTCCCCGTTCTCTCTCCCCCCTCTCCCAGTCTCTCTCCACCACCTGCCAGTCTCACTTTCCCCCTTCCCAGTCTATCTCTCCCATCCCAGTCTGCCCCCTCAGTCTCTCTTTCTCTCCACCCGCCCCCATCTGTCTCTCTCTTAACCCTCCCCAGGCTCTTTCTCCCTCACCAGTCTTCCCCTCCCAGTCTCTCCCCCTCCTTCCCCAGTCTCTCTCTCTCTCTCTCCCTCCCCAACCTCGCTCTCTCACCCACCCCCAGTCTCTCTCTCTTTCTCTCTCCCCCACCCCCCAGTCTCTCACTCTCACAAATCAAGTCTCTCTCTCTCTCTCTCAATCCCCAGTCTCTCTCTCTCTCTCTCTCCCCAGTCTCTTTGTCTCTCTCTCTCTCTCGCTCTCTCTCCCCCCAGTCTCTCTCTCTCTCTCTCTCTCTCGCCCCAGCCTCTCTCTCTCTCGCCCCAGTCTCTCTCTCTCTCTCTCCCACCCGACTCTCTCACCCTCTGCCCCCCAGTCTCTCTCTCCCCCCAGTCTCTCTCTCTCTCTCCCACCCGACGCTCTCACCCTCTGCCCCCCAGTCTCTCTCTCCCCCCAGTCTCTCTCTCTCTCTCCCACCCGACGCTCTCACCCTCTGCCCCCCAGTCTCTCTCTCCCCCCAGTCTCTCTCTCTCCCCCTCTGCCCCCAGTCTCTCTCCCACCCGTCTCTCTCGTTACCCCTTCTCCCCAGTATTTCCCACCCTCTCTCCCCACCCCGTCTCTCTAATGCCCTCACCCCTCCCGAGTCTCTCTCGCCCCTCTCTCCAGACTCTCCCACTCTTCTCAGTCTCTCGCACACCTCGCCTCAGTCTCTCTCGCCCCCCCCCTCTCAGTCTCTCTCTCCCTCCCTCTCTCCCCTCAAATGTCTCTCCTCCCAGTCTCTCTCCCCATCCCTCCCAGTCTCTCTGCCACCACTCGTTCACCCTCCCCAGTCTCTCCCCCATCCCCAGTCTCTCTCTCCCTCTCCCCAGTCCCTCTATCCCCCCTCCCCAGTCTCTCGCACCCTCTCCCCAGTCCCTCTATAGCCCCTCCCCAGTCCCTCCCCCTCCCTAATCTCTTTCACCCTCTTCCCAGTCCCACTATCCCCCACCCCCCGTCTCTCTCCCCATTTCCCAGTCTCTCTCACCCTCTATAGCCCCCTCCCCAGTGTCTCTCACCTTCTCCCCTGTCACTCTATCCCCCCCCACCAGTATCTCTCTCTCCCCCCCAAGTCTCTCTCTCTTTCTCTCTCTCTCTCTTTCTTGCCCCAGTCTCTCTCCCCCATCTTTCTCTCTCCCTCTCTACACCCCAGTCTCTCTCCCCGCAGTGTCTCGCCATTCCCAGTCTCTCCCCCATCCCCAATCTCTCTCCGCCACTCTCTAGTCTATAAGAACATAAGAAATAGGAGCGGGTGTAGGCCATACGGACCCTCGAGCCTGCTCCGCCATTTAATACGATTATGGCTGATCCGATCATGGACTCAGGTCCACTTTCCTGCCCGCTCTCCATAACCCCCTATTCCCTTATCGTTTAAGAAACTGTCTATTTCTGTCTTAAATTATTCAATGTCCCAGCATCCACAGCTCTCTGAGGCAGCGAATTCCACAGATCCACAACCTTCTGAGAGAAGAAATTTCTCCTCATCTCTGTTTTAAATGGGCGGCCCCTTATTCTAAGATAATGCCCTCTAGTTCTAGTCTCCCCTATCAGTGGAAACATCCTCTCCGCATCCACCTTGTCAAGCCCCCTCATAATCTTATACATTTCAATAAGATCACCTCTCACTCTTCTGAATTCCAATGAGTGGAGGCCCAGCCTTCTCAACTTTTCCTCATAAGTCAACCCCCTCATCTCCGGAATCAACCTAGTGAACCTTCTCTGAACTGCCTCTAAAGCAAGTATATCCTTTCGTAAATATGGAAACCAAAACTGCATGCAGTATTCCAGATGTGGCCTCACCAATACCCTGTATAACTGTAGCAAGACTTCCCTGCTTTTATACTCCATCCCCTTTGCAATAAAGGCCAAGATTCCATTAGCCTTCCTGATCACTTGCTGTACCTGCATACTAACCTTTTGTGTTTCATGCACAATTCTCTGCCCCAGCCCAGTCTCTCCGCCCCGCCCCCCATTATTTATTTAACCCTTTGTAACCTGCATGACACCTGACCACCAGAGGGCCCACCTATTGGAGTCCTAAGGGATCCCAGCATTCCTTGGGAGCACAGTTTGTAAGTAGGCCACCCAAGAGGTATCTGCACTCTGGAATCTTATTAAAGGAGCTAAAGTCACACTTGCCCATTACACACAGTACTTAGTTTCACCCTTTATTATGAGTGTAACACCCCCCAACCACAATCTCTCTCCTCCCCTCCCAGTCTCTCTTCCTCAGTCTCTCTTGCTCTCCACCCCCACCCCGTCTCTCTAACTCTCTCTCCCCTCCCCAGTCTCTCTCAGCCCCCTCTCCAGACTCTCTCTCCTACTCTCTCCAGTCTCTCTCTCCCCTTCCCAGTCTCTCTCTCCCCCCTTAGTCTCTATCTCTCCCTCCCTTCCCAGAATCTCTCTCCCCCCTCCCCAGACTCTCTCTGCCCCTCTCCCTCCCCAGATCCTCTCTCCCCTCCCGAGTCTCCCTCTCCCCCACTCCCCAGTTTCCCTCTCTCTCTCTACCCCTCCCCAGTCTCTCTCCCCCATCCCCAGTCTCTCTCCCCCATCCCAATCTCCCCCTGCCTCCCCTGTCTCCCCCTGTCTCTCTCTGTCTCACCCCCAGACTCTCCCTGCCAGTTTCTCAATCCCCAGTCTCTCACTCTTCCACTCTCCCCCCAAATCTCTCACTCTCCCACTCTCCCCCGAGTCTCTCTCCTCCCAGTCTCTCTCCTCATACCCCCAGTCTCTCTCCCCCCACTCTCTCCTCCTACCCAGTCTCTCCCCGTCCCCAGTCTCTCCCCCTCCCCAACCCCAGTCTCTCTCCCCCACCACAATCTCTCTCCCCCCTCCCATCCAAGTCTCTCTCCCCTTTCCCTCCCTAGTCTCCCTCTCTCTCTCTCTCTCCTCCTCAGTCTCTCTCACTCCGCCCCCCTCTCTCTCCTTCTCAGTCTCTCTTTCTCACTCTCCCCAATATCTCTCTCCCCCTCACTATCTCTTCCCTCACTCCATTCTCTCTCTCTACAGTCTCTCTCTCTCTCTCCCTCTCTCGTCCCAGTCTGTCTTTCCCCTCCACCCCGCCCCCAGTCTCTCTTTCTCTCTCCCCCAGTCTTGCTCACACCCCCGCAGTGTCTCTCCCCTCCCCTGTCTCGATCTCCCCTCCGCCCCAGTCATTTTCTTTCTGCCCGCGCCCCCCGCTCCCAGTCGTTCTCTCTCCTCCTCCCCAGTCTTTCTTTCCTCCTCCCCAGTCTCTCTGAGTTGAAGAGATTGCAAAGTTGCTGTTTAAAGAATGGACTCAGTCGAGAATATTTCATGGATTTTATGGGTTTTTCTGAGGATATTTTCCCTGTGATGGGATCACCCAGAGAAGTGAAAAAGCTGTTTTGTTAAAACTCCAGAGGCCGCATGGCAGTTAGCTGTGACAAAAGAACTGTCAGTTATCCAGAACGGGTTTGCCCACCAGTCACAGCTAAAGGAAGGGGGGCCACGAATATTGACAAAAGTGCTGTCGGCCAGGAAGGGGGGGCCATTGTCAATGCCACTCTAATATGCAAAAGCACTTCTCACCTCCATCGCAGAAGGAAAAACAGGACAATGAACCCACTAGCCTGGCCAGCCATATAGGAGCCGGGTCTTTCTCAACACAAAGACTAGGAGAGATGCCCAGAATTAAGGGCCATCAGCCCAATGCATATGGGTTGGATGGCCCATCACTGACTAAGTACCCGTGCTTAGAAACAAAGAGGTTTTAAAGATTGGCGGGAAAGATAGGGATTGCAAAACTCCCATAAAGACAGGACCTTTTCCACTTTATTTTTAGCTTGAAGCTTGTAGCTTGAAGGTGGGAGTGAAGCCTGGAGCTTGGAGCTTGCAGGTTGTATCTAGAGAGAGCTCTCTCTCCCTCTCGCTCTCGCTACACCAAGATCGATGTACCAGGAGGAAGCCACAGTTCCGCAGAAGAAGCCGCCGAGACTGAAACTCAGACAGTGACTTCCCACAGCTGAGCTGAGCGAGGAAACCAACTGTGTGTGTAGTGGTGAGCATGATCGCGAGTGTCCCAAGCTGGGTGAGACTAAGGGCTCAGGGTTTTCTCAGAAGTGAAGCTTTTCAGGGCTATTCTGGGGAGGGAGCTTCGACTGGGTAATTCATTGGTAGGGGTGAAGTTAGAACCCACCAGGGAAGTACTGCATGTTACTAGGTCTCATTTCTGTACTGTATGTACGCTGTTTGTAACCTGGATTTTATTCTCCACTGAGACAGTGATGTCGTTTAGTAGTGCATGTTTTAGCCAGTGTATGTTAGACCAAATTTTCACTGGGGCCTTCCTGTCTGTGACTCATTTCATTTACACTCTGAATAATAATTCCCGGGTCGAGAACTTTCATAAGGCAGGGGTGATTCAAACCGTCCGTCTAGATATTGGGCTGGTATTAAAACCACTTACAACTCTCCCAAATCTCTCTCTCTCTCTCTCCACAGTCTCTCTCATTCCCCCAGTCTCTCTCCCTCTCCACAGTCTCTCTGCCCCCCCTCCCCCGTCATGATCACACCTCCCCCCCCCACAGTCTCTCTCTATCTGCCTCCCCAGTCTCTCCCCCTTCCCATCTCTCTCTCTTTCTCTCTTCCCCTCCCCAGTCTATCTATCTCCCCCCTTTCCCCAGTCTCTCTCTCTTTCTCTGCTCCTCTCTCCCTCTCCAGTCTCTCGCTCTCTCTCTCTCCCCAGTCTCGCTCACTCTCCCCCAGTCTCTCTCTCCCTCTCCAGTCTCTCTCCCCCGCCCCCCTCCCTCAGTCTCTCTTAGATCTGGTACTGTTTAATGAGACAGGATTAATAAATGATCTCCTAGTAAAGGATCCTCTAGGAAAGAGAGGTCATAGCATGGTTGAATTTCAAATTCAGTTGGAGGGTGAGAAAGTTTGTTCTCAAACCTGTGTCCTGATCTTAAATAAGGGAGATTATAAAGGTATGAAGGCAGAGATGGGAAAAGTGGACTGGAAAAATAGATGAAAGTAGAAGATTGGATAAGCAATGGCAGACATTTCATAACTCTCAACAAAAATATATTTCAGTGAAAGAGAAACACTTCAAGAGAAGGGAGAACCATCCCTGGCTAACTAAAGCGTGGCTAAGGTAAATGTTGGTCCCTTCGAGAATGGGACCGGGGAATTAATAATGGGTAATGTGGAAATGGCAGAAACTCTGAACAAATATTTTGTATCAGTCTTTATGGCAGAGGATATTAACAATATTCCGATAGTGGGTAGTCTAGGGGCTATGCGGGGGAGGAACTTAACACAATCACAATCACAAAGGAAGTGGTACTCAGTAAGATAAAGGGACTCAAGGCAGATAAATCCCCTGGACCTGATGACTTGCATCCTAGAGTCTTAAGAGAAGTAGCGGCAGGGATTGTGGATGCATTGGTTGTAATTTACCAAAATTCCCTGGATTCTGGGGAGGTCCCAGCAGATTGGAAAACTGAAAATGTAACGCCCCTATTTAAAAAAGGAGTCAGACAAAAAGCAGGAAACTATAGACCAGTTAGCCTAACATCTGTAGTTGGGAAAATGTTGGAGTCCATTATTAAAGAAGCAGTAGCAGGACATTTGGAAAAGCAAAATTCGGTCAGGCAGAGTCAGCATGGATTTATGAAGGAGAAGTCATATTTGACAAATTTGCTGAAGTTCTTTGAGGATGTAACAAACAGGGCGGATAAAGGGGAACAAGTGGATGTGGTGTATTTGGACTTCCAGAAGGCATTTGACAAGGTGCCACATAAAAGGTTACTGCACAAGATAAAAGTTCACAGGGCTGGGGTTAATATATTAGCATGGATAGAGGATTGGCTAACTAACAGAGAGCAGAGAATCGGGATAAATGGTTCATTGTCTGGTTGGCAACCAGTAACTAGTGGGGTGCCGCAGGGATCAGTGCTGGGACCCCAACTATTTACAATCTATATTAATGACTTGGAGGAAGGGACTGAGTGTAACGTAGCCAAGTTTGCTGATGATACAAAGATGGGAGGAAAAGCAATGTGTGAGGAGGACACAAAAAATCTGCAAAAAGACAGACAGGCTAAGGGTATGGGCAAAAATTTGGCAGATGGAGTATAATGTTGGGAAGTGTGAGGTCATGTACTTTGGCAAAAAAAATCAAAGAGCAAGTTATTTTTTAAATAGAGAAAGATTGCAAAGTGCCACAGTACAGTGGGACCTGGGGGTACTTGTGCATGAAACACAAAAGGACAGTATGTAGGTACAGCACTTGATCAGGAAGGCCAATGGTATCTTGGCCTTTATTGCAAAGGGGATGGAGTATAAAAGCAGGGAAGTCTTACTACAGCTATATAAGGTATTGGTGAGGCCACACCTGAAATATTGCGTGCAATTTTGCTTTCCATATTTACGAAAGGATATACTTGCTTTGGAGGCAGTTCAGAGAAGGTTCACTAGATTGATTCCGGAGATGAGGGGGTTGACATGAGGAAAGATTGAGTATGTTGGGCCTCTACTCATTGGAATTCAGAAGAATGAGAGGTGATCTTATTGAGATGTATAAGATTATGAGGGGGCTTGACAGGGTCGATGCAGAGGGGTCGTTTCCACTGATTGGGGAGACTCGAACTGGGGGCATGATCTTAGAATAAGGGGCCGCCCATTTAAAATAGAGATGATGAAAAATTTCTTCTCTCAGAGGGTTGTGAATCTGTGGAATTTGCTGCCTCAGAGAGCTGTGGAAACTGGGACATTGAATAAATTTAAGAGAGAAATAGACGGTTTCTTAATCGATAAGGAGATAAGGGGTTATGGGGAGCGGGCAGCGAAGTGGAGCTGAGTCCATGATCAGATCAGCCATGATCTTATTGAATGGCACAGCAGGCTCGAGGGGCCATATGGCCTACTCCTGTTCCTATTTCTTATCTTCTAAAGGATGGTATCCAATTGGAAACAATGGCTTACAATGTGGCCAAAATTAGTGAGAGGCCAAGGGATTGGAAATTTAAAAAAAACACCAAATGATGACTAAAAAAATAATGGAAGGAAGATGGACCATGGAATATATAAAGACAGTGAGAGCTTCTACAGGTATATAAAAAGGAAGAGAGTAGCAGCTAAAGTAAATGTTGGTCCCTTAGAGGATGAGACTGGGGAATTAATAATGGGGAACAGGGAAATGGCAGAGATTATGAACAAATATTTTGTATCAGTCTTCATGGTAAAAGACACTAAAAACATCCCAATAATAGATAATCAAAGGGATATAGGAAGGGGGAACTTAAAACAATCACTATCACTAAAGAAAAAGAACTCGGTAAAATAATGGGACTAAAAGCAGACAAGTCCCCTGGACCTGATAGCCTGCATCCTAGGGTCTTAAAGAAATAGCTGCGGAGATAATGGATGCATTGGTTGCAATCTACCAAAATTCCCTGGATTCTAGAGAGGTCCCAGTGGATTGGAAAACCATAATGTAAAACCTCTGTTTAAAAAAGGAGGGAGATAGAAGGCAGGAAACTGTAGACCAGTTAGCCTAACATCTGTCATTGGGAAAATGCTGGTGTCCATGATTAAAGAAGCAGTAGCAGGACATTTGGAAAAGCATAATGCAGTCAAGCAGTGAGCATGGTTTTATGAAAGGGAAAGCACGTTTGACAAATTTGCTGGAGTTCTTTGAGGATGTAACGAGCAGGGTGGATAAGGGGGAACCAATGGATGTAGTGTATTTGGATTTCCAGAAGGCATTCGCGAAGTTGCCACATAAGAAGTTACTGCACAAGATAAGAGCTCACGGGGGTCGGGGTTATATATTAGCATGGATAGAGGATTGGCTAACTAACAGAAAACAGAGAGTCGGGATAAATGGGTCATTTTCTGGTTGGCAAACTGTAACTAGTGGGGTGATACAGAGATCGGTGCTGGGGCCTCAAATATTTACAATCTATATTAAAGACTTGGATGAAGGGACCGAATATAATGTAGCCAAGTTTGTTGAGGATACAAAAATGGGTGGGAAAGCAAGTTGTGAGGAGGACACATAGACAGGCTAAGTGAGTGGGCAAACATTTAGCAGATGGAGTATAATGTGGAAAAGTGTGAGGTTATCCAGTTAGGCAGGAGAAATTAAAAAGCAAATTATTATTTAAATGGGGAGAGATTACAAAATGCTGCAGTATGGAGGGATTTGGAGGTCCCTGTGCCTCAAACACAAAGGACTGGATTTTCGTGTTTCTTTGTTTTGGAGCGAAAACAGAGGCTGTGTGGGAAAATTACTGTTTTTGCTCCATTACCGTTTAAGGCCTAACCTTCGGCCTTTGGGGTATGCACATCGCAAAGAGAGGCGTTGCACAGTTATTCACGGCGCAAAAACCTGATGTTCGCCAAGAGGGCAGAGAAACCCAAGGCAAAAAGCAAAAAGGGCCACATTATAACAAAATCCTAAATGGGCAAATGGTGTTAAAAAGACAAGCCTGAAGGCTCTGTGCCTCAATGCGAAGAATATTCGGAATAAGGTGGTCGAATTCACTGCGCAGATAGCAATTAATGGATATGATGTAATTGGCATCACGGAGACATGGCTCCAGGGTGACCAAGGCTGGGAACTCAACGTCCAGGGGTATTCAACATTTAGGAAGGATAGACAGAAAAGAAAAGGAGGTGTTGCTGGTTAAAGAGGAAATTAACACAATGGTAAGCAAGGACATTAGCTTGGATGATGTGGAATCTGTAAGGGTGGAGCTACGGAATACCAAATGGCAGAAAACGCTAGTGGGAGTTGTGTACAGACCACCAAACAATAGAAATGAGGATGGGGACAGCATCAAACAAGAAATTAGGGATGCGTGCAATAAAGGTACAGCAGTTTTCATGGGTGACTTTAATCTACATATTGACTGGGCTAAGCAAACTGGTAGCAATGCGGTGGAGGAAGATTTCCTGCAGTGTATTAGGGATGGTTTTCGAGACCAATATGTCGAGGAACCAACTAGACTGGGTGATGTGTAATGAGAAAGGACTAATTGGCGAGGTCCCTTGTGGAAGAGTGACCATAATATGTTAGAATTCTTTATTAAGATGGAGAGTGACAGTTAATTCAGAGACTAGGGTCCTGAACTTGGGTGAAAGGTAACTTCGATGGTATGAGACTTGAATTGGCTAGAATA
>NW_027252789.1:0-21168 GCF_044704955.1 Pristiophorus japonicus
TCTCCTTCCCTCTCCCCCCTCCCTCTCCCCCTTACCATCCCTCCCTCTGCCCCTCCCCCCCTCTCTCCCTCACCTCTCCCCTCCCTCCCTCACCTCTCCTCCTCCCTCACCCTCCCCTCTCCTCTCTCTCCCCCTCCCTCCCCCTCCTCCTCACCCCCTCCCTCACCCCCTCCCTCCCTCCCTCACCTCTCCCTCTCCTCTCTCTCTCTCACCCCCTCCCTCCTTCTCTCTCACCCTCTCCCTCCCCTCTCTCACCCTCTCTCTCTCTCACCGTCTCCTCCCTCCCCCTCTCTCTCCCTCTCCCCCTCACCCTCCCTCACTCTCTCCCCCTCACCCTCTCCTCCCTCCCTCACCTTCTCCCCCTCACCTCTCCCCTCTCTCCCCTCTCCCCCCTCCCTCCTTCCCTCCCTCTCCCCCTCTCACCCTCTCCCTCCCTCCCTCTCCCCCTCTCTCTCTCCCTCCCTCCCTCTCACCCTCTCCCTCCCTCCCTCTCCCTGGCCCGGGCGGGAGGCGGGTTCTGTCTCTCGGAGTCTGGGAGGACGGGCGGACGCGGAGCTGCGGTGCCGGCGGCTGTCGGGCGGAGCGGGAGCGGGACTGAGAGCGGAGGCCGGGCCTGGCCGGGCCGGGAGAGGCTGAGTGCGGGATCGGAGCGGAGCGGAGGGAGCCGCGGGGCCGGAGCGGGGAGAGCGGCGGTCGGGCCGGGCCGGGCTGTGTGTGTCCGGGGCTGGGCCGGGAGTCGGTGCCGCCTCCAGCCGCCGCCCCAGGTCCCCGAGTAGCTGCTGCTCAGTCACCGGGACCGGCACCGACAGACTCCAGGACCAGGCACCGGGACCAGGGACCAGGCTCCAGGACTGGGCACCAGACTCCGGGACCAGGGACCAGACTTCAGGACTGGGCACCAGACTCCGGGACCAGGGACCAGGCACCAGACTCCAGGACTGGGCACCAGACTCCGGGACCAGGGACCAGGCACCAGACTCCAGGACCAGGCACCAGACTCCAGGACTGGGCACCAGACTCCGGGACCAGGCACCAGACTCCAGGACTGGGCACCGGGACCAGGGACCAGACTCCAGGACTGGGCACCAGACTCCGGGACCAGGGACCAGGCACCAGACTCCAGGACCAGGCACCAGACTCCAGGACTGGGCACCAGACTCCGGGACCAGGCACCAGACTCCAGGACTGGGCACCAGACTCCGGGACCAGGGACCAGACTCCAGGACTGGGCACCAGACTCCGGGACCAGGGACCAGGCACCAGACTCCAGGACCAGGCACCAGACTCCAGGACTGGGCACCAGACTCCGGGACCAGGCACCAGACTCCAGGACTGGGCACCAGACTCCGGGACCAGGGACCAGGCACCAGACTCCAGGACCAGGCACCAGACTCCAGGACCAGGCACCAGACTCCAGGACTGGGCACCGGGACCAGGGACCAGACTCCAGGACTGGGCACAGGGACCAGGGACCAGACTCCAGGACTGGGCACCGGGACCGGCACCGACAGACTCCAGGACTGGGCACCGGGACCAGGGACCAGGCACCAGACTCCAGGACCTGGGCACCGGGACCAGGGACCAGACTCCAGGACTGGGCACAGGGACCAGGGACCAGACTCCAGGACTGGGCACAGGGACCAGGGACCAGACTCCAGGACTGGGCACCGGGACCAGGGACCAGACTCCAGGACTGGGCACCGGGACCGGCACCGACAGACTCCAGGACTGGGCACCGGGACCAGGGACCAGGCACCAGACTCCAGGACTGGGCACCGGGACCGGCACCGACAGACTCCAGGACTGAGCACCGGGACCAGGGACCAGGCACCAGACTCCAGGACTGGGCACCAGACTCCGGGACCAGGGACCAGACTCCAGGACTGGGCACCAGACTCCGGGACCAGGGACCAGACTCCGGGACTAGGCACCAAACACCGGGACTAGACACCAGACTCCAGGACTAGACACCAGACTCCGGGACTAGGCACCAAACACCGGGACTAGACACCAGACTCCAGGACTAGACACCAGACTCCGGGACTAGACAGCAGACTCCGGGACTAGACAGCAGACTCCGGGACCAGACACCAGACTCCGGGACCAGGCACCAAACACCGGGACCAGACACCAGACTCCGGGACTAGGCACCAAACACCGGGACTAGACACCAGACTCCAGGACCAGACACCAGACACCGGGACTAGACACCAGACACCGGGACCAGACTCCAGGACCAGACACCAGACACCGGGACCAGATACCAGACTCCGGGACCAGATACCAGACTCCGGGACTAGACACCAGACACTGCGACTAGACACCAGACACCGAGACTAGACACCAGACTCCGGGACCAGACTCCAGGACTAGACACCAGACTCCGGGACCAGACACCAGACTCCGGGACCAGACACCAGACTCCGGGACCAGACACCAGACTCCGGGACCAGACACTAGACTCCGGGACCAGACACCAGACTCCGGGACCAGACACCAGACTCCGGGACCAGACACCAGACTCCGGGACCAGGCACCAGACTCCGGGACCAGACACCAGACACTGAGACTAGACACCAGACTCCGGGACCGGACACCAGACACTAGGACCAGACACCAGGACCAGACACCAGACACTGGGACCAGACACCAGACACTGGGACTAGACACCAGACACCAGTCACTGGGACCAGACAGCAGACACTGGGACTAGACACCAGACACCAGACACTGGGACCAGACACCAGACACCGGGACCAGACACCAGACTCCAGGACCAGACACCAGACACTGTGACTAGACACCAGAACTAGACACCAGACACCGGGACTAGACACCAGACTCCAGGACTAGACACCAGACACTGGGACCAGACACCAGACACTGGGACCAGACACCAGACACTGGGACCAGGCACCAGACTCCGGGACCAGACACCAGACTCTGGGACCAGATACCAGACACCAGACACTGGGACCAGACACCAGACACTGGGACCAGGCACCAGACTCCGGGACCAGACACCAGACTCTGGGACCAGATACCAGACACCAGACTCTGGGACCAGACACCAGACACTGGGACCAAACACCAGACACTGGGACCAAACACCAGACTCCGGGACCAGACACCAGACTCCGGGACCAGACACCAGACTCCGGGACCAGACACCAGACTCTGGGACCAGACACCAGACACTGGGACCAAACACCAGACTCCGGGACCAGACACCAGACACCAGACTCTGGGACCAGACACCAGACACTGGGACCAAACACCAGGCTCCGGGACCAGACACCAGACTCCGGGACCAGACACCAGACTCCGGGACCAGACACCAGACTCTGGGACCAGACACCAGACACTGGGACCAGACACCAGACTCTGGGACCAGACACCAGACACTGGGACCAGACACCAGACTCTGGGACCAGACACCAGACACTGGGACCAAACACCAGACACTGGGACAAGACACCAGACTCCGGGACCAGACACCAGACTCTGGGACCAGACACCAGACACTGGGACCAGACACCAGACTCTGGGACCAGACATCAGACACCGGGACCAAACACCAGACTCCGAGACCAGACACCAGACTCCGGGACCAGGCACCAGACTCTGGGACCAGACACTGGGACCAGGCAACAGACTCCGGGACCAGACACCAGACTCTGGGACCAGACACTGGGACCAAAGACCAGACTCCGGGACCAGACACCAGACTCTGGGACCAGACACCAGACACCAGACTCTGGGACCAGACACCAGACACTGGGACCAAACACCAGACTCCGGGACTAGACACCAGACTCCGGGATCAGACACCAGACTCCGGGACCAGACACCAGACTCTGGGACCAGACACCAGACACTGGGACCAGGCACCAGACTCTGGGACCAGACACCAGACACTGGGACCAGACACCAGACATTGGGACCATACACCAGACACTGGGACCAGACACCAGACTCTGGGACCAGACACCAGACACTGGGACCAAACACCAGGCACTGGGACCAAACACCAGACACTGGGACAAGACACCAGACTCCGGGACCAGACACCAGACTCTGGGACCAGACACCAGACACCAGACACTGGGACCAGACACCAGACTCTGGGACCAGACATCAGACACCGGGACCAAACACCAGACTCCGAGACCAGACACCAGACTCCGGGACCAGACACCAGACACTGGGACCAAACACCAGACACTGGGACAAGACACCAGACTCCGGGACCAGACACCAGACTCTGGGACCAGACACCAGACTCTGGGACCAGACATCAGACACCGGGACCAAACACCAGACTCCGAGACCAGACACCAGACACTGGGACCAGACACCAGACTCTGGGACCAGACATCAGACACCGGGACCAAACACCAGACTCCGAGACCAGACACCAGACACTGGGACCAGGCACCAGACTCTGGGACCAGACACTGGGACCAGACACCGGGACCAGACACCGGGACCAGGCACCAGACTCCGGGACCAGACACTGGGACCAGACACCGGGACCAGGCACCAGACACCGGCACCATGCCCAGGAACCGCGCCTTCTCGGAGCCGGAGTACTCGGCGGAATGCTCGGTCAGCCTGCCCTCTGACCCTGAGCAGGGTGTGGAGCGGAGTCGGGAGGTCACGGTGCGAAGTTCCGGCTGCTGCCTCTGCCTCCCTCGCTTCATGAGACTGACCTTTGTCCCCGAGTCACTGGAGAACCTGTACCAGACATACTTCCGCCGGCAACGGCACGAAACACTCCTGGTGCTGGTGGTCTTCGCCGCACTATTTGACTGCTACATCATTGTCACTTGTGCGGTGCTCTACCCCAGCGACAAGCTGGCCACGCTGCTGGTGGCCGGAGTCGGACTGGCCATACACCTCCTCCTCTTCGTCCTGTGTCGCTTCGGGCTCCTCCCGGATAGAATCTCCCAGAAGGTGGTGCCCTACACCCTCTGGGTCCTCATCGCTGCCCAGATCTTCTCCTACCTCGGCCTCAACTTCTCGCACTCCCATGAGGCCAGTGACACGGTTGGCTGGCAGGCCTTCTTCACCTTCTCGTTCTTCATCACCCTCCCACTCCAGCTAACACCCATTGTCCTCATCACCACCATCAACTGTGGCATTCACACCCTGGTCCTGGGGGTCACAATCGCCCAGCAACAGCAAGACCAGATCAATGGCACGGAGCTGGTGCAGCAGGTACAGTGCTGGGCATTTCTGGCCGATCCCGGGGACATAGTGTAGACCCTGGGCCAGCTTTCAGCCTCAGGACAATGGGGCCTGGGGAATATATTATCCGGGGATGGGATCGAAGCGGCAATGGTTGTTCACTGGGGCTAACTCAACTCGCTGGGGAGAGAAAAGGGACTGAGGGATAGGGGGAGAAGGTGGGTAGGTGGGGTTGGGGGATATGGGGAGAAGGTGGGTAGGTGGGGTTGGGGATATGGGGAGAAGGTGGGTAGGTGGGGTTGGGGGATATGGGGGGTAGGTGGGGTTGGGGGATATGGGGAGAGGGTGGGTAGGTGGGGTTGGGGGATATGGGGAGAAGGTGAGTAGGTGGGGTTGGGAGATATGGGGAGAAGGTTGGTAGGTGGGGTTGGGGGATATGGGGAGAGGGTGGGTAGGTGGGGTTGGGGGATATGGGGAAGGTAAGTAGGTGGGGTTGGGGGATATGGGGAGAAGGTGGGTAGGTGGGGTTGGGGGATATGGGGAGAAGGTGGGTAGGTGGGGTTGGGGGATATGGGGAGAAGGTGGGTAGGTGGGGTTGGGGGATATGGGGAGAAGGTGGGTAGGTGGGGTTGGGGGATATGGGGAGAAGGTGGGTAGGTGGGGTTGGGGGATATGGGGAAGGTAAGTAGGTGGGGTTGGGGGATATGGGGAGAGGGTGGGTAGGTGGGGTTGGGGGATATGGGGAAGGTAAGTAGGTGGGGTTGGGGGATATGGGGAGAAGGTGGGTAGGTGGGGTTGGGGGATATGGGGAGAAGGTGGGTAGGCGGGGTTGGGGGATATGGGGAGAAGGTGGGTAGGTGGGGTTGGGGGATATGGGGAGAAGGTGGGTAGGCGGGGTTGGGGGATATGGGGAGAAGGTGGGTAGGTGGGGTTGGGGGATATGGGGAGAGGGTGGGTAGGTGGGTTGGGGGATATGGGGAGAAGGTGGGTAGGTGGGGTTGGGGGATATGGGGAGAAGGTGGGTAGGTGGGGTTGGGGGATATGGGGAGAAGGTGGGTAGGTGGGGTTGGGGGATATGGGGAGAAGGTGGGTAGGTGGGGTTGGGGGATATGGGGAGAGGGTGGGTAGGTGGGTTGGGGGATATGGGGAGAAGGTGGGTAGGTGGGGTTGGGGGATATGGGGGGTAGGTGGGGTTGGGGGATATGGGGAGACGGTGGGTAGGTGGGTTGGGGGATATGGGGAGAAGGTGGGTAGGTGGGGTTGGGGGATATGGGGGGTAGGTGGGGTTGGGGGATATGGGGAGAAGGTGGGTAGGTGGGGTTGGGGGATATGGGGAGAAGGTGGGTAGGTGGGGTTGGGGATAGGGGGAGAAGGTGGGTAGGTGGGGTTGGGGATAGGGGGAGAAGGTGGGTAGGTGGGGTTGGGGGATATGGGGAGAAGGTGGGTAGGTGGGGTTGGGGGATATGGGGGGTAGGTGGGGTTGGGGGATAGGGGGAGAAGGTGGGTAGGTGGGGTTGGGGATATGGGGAGAAGGTGGGTAGGTGGGGTTGGGGGATATGGGGGGTAGGTGGGGTTGGGGGATATGGGGAGAAGGTGGGTAGGTGGGGTTGGGGGAGAAGGTGGGTAGGTGGGGTTGGGGGATATGGGGAGAAGGTGGGTAGGTGGGGTTGGGGGATATGGGGGGTAGGTGGGGTTGGGGGATAGGGGGAGAGGGTGGGTAGGTGGGGTTGGGGGATATGGGGAGAAGGTGGGTAGGTGGGGTTGGGGGATATGGGGAGAAGGTGGGGTTGGGGGATATGGGGAGAAGGTGGGTAGGTGGGGTTGGGGATATGGGGAGAAGGTGGGTAGGTGGGGTTGGGGGATATGGGGGGTAGGTGGGGTTGGGGGATAGGGGGAGAGGGTGGGTAGGTGGGGTTGGGGGATGGGGAGAAGGTGGGTAGGTGGGGTTGGGGGATATGGGGAGAAGGTGGGTAGGTGGGGTTGGGGGATATGGGGAGAAGGTGGGTAGGTGGGGTTGGGGGATATGGGGAGAAGGTGGGTAGGTGGGGTTGGGGATATGGGGAGAAGGTGGGTAGGTGGGGTTGGGGGATATGGGGAGAGGGTGGGTAGGTGGGGTTGGGGGATATGGGGAGAGGGTGGGTAGGTGGGGTTGGGGGATATGGGGAGAAGGTGGGTAGGTGGGGTTGGGGGATATGGGGAGAAGGTGGGTAGGTGGGTTGGGGGATATGGGGAGAAGGTGGGTAGGTGGGGTTGGGGGATATGGGGAGAAGGTGGGTAGGTGGGGTTGGGGGATATGGGGAGAAGGTGGGTAGGTGGGGTTGGGGGATATGGGGAGAGGGTGGGTAGGTGGGGTTGGGGGATATGGGGAGAACGTGGGTAGGTGGGGTTGGGGGATATGGGGAGAAGGTGGGTAGGTGGGGTTGGGGGATATGGGGAGAAGGTGGGTAGGTGGGGTTGGGGGATATGGGGAGAAGGTGGGTAGGTGGGGTTGGGGGATAGGGGGAGAAGGTGGGTAGGTGGGGTTGGGGGATATGGGGAGAAGGTGGGTTGGGGGATATGTGAATGAACAGGAGTGGTTGGGCTGGACGTTTGTTTCCTGTTTCTGAATATAATGTATGACACGGGCAGTGGCTCGGGGGACTGCAGTAGATTTGAGGACGTGTTCCTGTGTTAACGGAGTTGAGTATTGTTTACTGAGGCAGCTTCACTCTGGGCTGGTCTGTAACTGCAGCAACATGAAGCTTTGCAAACAGGACCAAGTCTGCACCTCGGGCCTCGTACTGTACTGAGCCAATCCGCTTAGGAAAGTCCCAGGCTCTGTCCCCGGCCTGTGCTGACCTCTCCCAGTGTGGTACTAAGCCCCACACACAGCAGGGAAGGCCCAGGCTCTGTCCCCGGCCTGTGCTGACCTCTCCCAGTGTGGTACTAAGCCCCACACACAGTAGGGAAGGCCCAGGCTCTGTCCCCGGCCTGTGCTGACCGCTTCCAGTGTGGGACTGAGCCCAACGACAACCTACCTTTATATAGTGCCTTCACAAAGTATGTGGAACATCCCAAGGTGCATCACAGGAGTGTCATCAGACTGAAATTGACACCGAGACAAAGGAGAAATTAGTGCACAGGTTTTAAGGAGGAGAGTGAGACGGAGAGGTTTCGGGAGAGTATGCAGAGCTTGGGGCCCAGGCAGCTGAAGACACGGCCACTGATGGTGATTAAAATCAGGGATTCTCAAGAGGGCAGAATTGGAGGAGTACAGAGATCTCGGAGGTGGAGAGATTACAGAGATAGGGAGGGATGAGGTCATGGAGAGTGTGACAATAAGGACGAGAATTGTAAAATCGAGGCGTTGCTTAACCGGGAGCCAATGTAGGTCAGCGAGCACAGGGACGACATGCAAGCCGTGATCCTGACCAGCGGATCGATCACAGACCCCAATCCATGTCCGGACCGGGGTCAAGCAGGGCTGTGTCATCGCGACAACCCTCTTCTCAATCTTCCTCACTGCCATGCTCCACCTCACAGTCAACAAGCTTCCTGCTGGAGTGGAACTAAACTACAGAACCAGTGGGAACCTGTTCAACCTTCGCTGTCTCCAGACCAGGTCCAAGATCACCCCAACCTCTGTTGTACGCGGACGCCGCCTGTGTCTGCGCACATACAGAGGCTGAACTCCAAGTCATACTCAACATTTTCACTGAGGTGTGTGAACGCATGGGCCTTACGCTAAACATCCGTAAGACAAATGTCCTCCACCAGCCTGTCCTCACTGCACAGCACTGCCCCCCAGTCATCAAGATCCACGGCGCGGCCCTGGACAACGTGGACCATTTCCCACACCTCGGGAGCCTCTTATCAACAAAAGCAGACATTGATGAGGAGATTCAACACCGCCTCCAGTGCGCCAGTGCAGCCTTCAGCCGCCTGAGGAAAAGAGTGTTCGAAGACCAGTCCCTCAAATCTACCACCAAGCTCATGGTCTACAGGGCTGTAGTGATACCCGCCCTCCTGTATGGCCCAGAGACATGGACCATGTACAGTAGACACCTCAAGTCGTTGGAGATATATTACCAACAATGTGTCCACAAGATCCTGCAAATCCCCTGGGAGGACAGATGCACCAACATTAGCGTCCTCGCCCAGGCCAACATCCCCAGCATCGAAGCACTGACCACACTCGACCAGCTCCGCTGGGCAGGCCACATTGTTCGCATGTCCCCCAGACACGAGACTCCCAAAGCAAGCGCTTCACAGCAAACGAGCCCCAGGTGGGCAGAGGAAACGTTACAGGGACACCCTCAAAGCCTCTCAGATAAAGTGCAACGTACCCACTGACACCTGGGAGTCCCTGGCCAAAGACTGCCCTAAGTGGAGGAAGTGTATCCGGGAGGACACTGAGCACCTCGAGTCTCATCGCCAAGAGCATGCAGAAACCAAGCGCAGGCAGCGGAAGGAGCGTGTGGCAGACCAGTCCCACCCTCCCCTTCCCTCAACCACTGTCTGTCCCACCTGTGACAGGGACTGTGGTTCCCGTATTGGACTGTTCAGTCACCGAAGGACTCAGTTTTGGAGTGGAAACAAGTCGATTCTGAGGGACTGCCTGTGATGGTGATGGGTGAGCGGGACTTGCTGCGATTTAGGACACGGGGCAGCCGAGTTTGGATCATCTCAAGTTTATGGAGAGTGAAAGATAGGAGGCCAGCCAGGAGTGCGATGGAATAGTCAAGACTCGAAGTAACAAAAGCATGGATGAGGGCTTCAGCAGCGGATGAGCTGAGACAGGGGTAGAGACAGGTGATGTTATGGAGGTGGAAATAGGCGGTTTTAGTTGTGCTGCGGATATATAGTCGAAAGCTCATTTTAGGGTCAAATATGACACCAAGGTTGTGAACAGTCTGGTTCAGCCTCAGACAGAGGTTGGGGAGAGGGATGGAGTCAGTGTCGAGGGAACGCAGTTTGTGGCGGGGACCGAAAACAATGGCTTCGGTCTTCCCAATATTCTATTGGAGAAAATTTCTGCTCATCCAGAACTGGATGTGGGACACGCAGTCGGACAGTTTAGAGACCGAGGAGGGGTGGAGAGAAGTGGGGGTGAGGTAGAGATGGGTGTCTCAGTGTACATGTGGAAACTGACGCTGTGTTTCCGGATGATGTCACCGAGGGGCAACATGTAGATGGGAAATAGGAGGGGCCAAGGATAGATCCCTGGGGGACACCAGGGGTAACGATGCAGGGGCGGGAAGAGAAGCCATTGCAGGAGATTCTCGGGCTACGATTAGATGGATAAGAATGGAACCAGACGAGTGCAGTCCCACCCAGCTGGACGATGGTGGAGAGGTGTTGGAGGAGGACGGAGTGGTCAACGTGTGAAAGGCTGCAGTCAGGTCAAGAAGGACGAGGAGGGGTAGTTTACCCCGGTCACAGGCAGAGGCGGAGATAGAGGTAGAGGTAGGAGGGCCTTACAATGGAGAGGATATAGGCTCAGCTCAGGGTCACACGGAGAGCAGGAAGGGCCCAGGCTCCAACCACAGCCTCAGTGATTCACTGACCTCACAAAAGGCAGCAGAACTGGGCTACAGTTGGCCTGTGGACCCGTGGGTTAGAGAGAGGGGAAATCAGCCAGGGTTCCTGCCCCTGATCACTGCCCAGTGACCCCTGGGTTAGAGAGAGGAGAAATCAGCCAGGGTTCCTGCCCCTGATCACTGCCCAGTGACCCCTGGGTTAGAGAGAAGGGAAATCAGCCAGGGTTCCTGCTCCTGATCACTGCCCAGTGACCCCTGGGTTAGAGAGAGGAGAAATCAGCCAGGGTTCCTGCCCCTGATCACTGCCCAGTGACCCCTGGGTTAGAGAGAAGGGAAATCAGCCAGGGTTCCTGCTCCTGATCACTGCCCACTGACCCCTGGGTTAGAGAGAGAGGAAATCAGCCAGGGTTCCTGCTCCTGATCACTGCCCAGTGACCCCTGGGTTAGAGAGAGGAGAAATCAGCCAGGGTTCCTGCCCCTGATCACTGCCCAGTGACCCCTGGGTTAGAGAGAGAGGGGAAATCAGCCAGGGTTCCTGCCCCTGATCACTGCCCAGTGACCCCTGGGTTAGAGAGAGAGGGGAAATCAGCCAGGGTTCCTGCTCCTGATCACTGCCCAGTGACCCCTGGGTTAGAGAGAGAGTGGAAATCAGCCAGGGTTCCTGAACCCCTGATCACTGCCCAGTGACCCCTGGGTTAGAGAGAAGGAAAATCAGCCAGGGTTCCTGCTCCTGATCACTGCCAAGTGACCCCTGGGTTAGAGAGAGGGGAAATCAGCCAGGGTTCCTGCCCCTGATCACTGCCCAGTGACCCCTGGGTTAGAGAGAAGGGAAATCAGCCAGGGTTCCTGCTCCTGATCACTGCCCACTGACCCCTGGGTTAGAGAGAAGGGAAATCAGCCAGGGTTCCTGCTCCTGATCACTGCCCAGTGACCCCTGGGTTAGAGAGAAGGGAAATCAGCCAGGGTTCCTGCTCCTGATCACTGCCCAGTGATCCCTGGGTTAGAGAGAAGGGAAATCAGCCAGGGTTCCTGCTCCTGATCACTGCCCAGTGACCCCTGGGTTAGAGAGAGGGGAAATCAGCCAGGGTTCCTGCTCCTGATCACTGCCCAGTGACCCCTGGGTTAGAGAGAGGGGAAATCAGCCAGGGTTCCTGCTCCTGATCACTGCCCAGTGACCCCTGGGTTAGAGAGAGAGGAAATCAGCCAGGGTTCCTGCTCCTGAATACTGCCCAGTGACCCCTGGGTTAGAGAGAGGGAAATCAGCCAGGGTTCCTGCTCCTGATCACTGCCCAGTGACCCCTGGGTTAGAGAGAGGGGAAATCAGCCAGGGTTCCTGCTCCTGATCACTGCCCAGTGACCCCTGGGTTAGAGAGAGAGGAAATCAGCCAGGGTTCCTGCTCCTGATCACTGCCCAGTGACCCCTGGGTTACAGAGAGGGAAATCAGCCAGGGTTCCTGCTCCTGATCACTGCCCACTGACCCCTGGGTTAGAGAGAGGGGAAATCAGCCAGGGTTCCTGCTCCTGATTACTGCCCAGTGACCCCTGGGTTAGAGAGAGGGGAAATCAGCCAGGGTTCCTGCTCCTGATCACTGCCCAGTGACCCCTGGGTTAGAGAGAGAGGGGAAATCAGCCAGGGTTCCTGCTCCTGATCACTGCCCAGTGACCCCTGGGTTAGAGAGAGGGGAAATCAGCCAGGGTTCCTGCTCCTGATCACTGCCCAGTGACCCCTGGGTTAGAGAGAGAGGGGAAATCAGCCAGGGTTCCTGCTCCTGATCACTGCCCAGTGACCCCTGCTGTAATGTTTGTGCCGGCGTGGAGTTAGAGGCAGCGTGTGGTTGGAGCTAGAAGATAAGACAAAGGCAAATGGAATGTTGGCCTATATTGCCGGGGGATCGAGTATAAAAGCAGAGAGGTCCTGCCGAGTAGCCTCGAGGGGCCAGGTGCTCTTATCTTATTGAAATGTTTAAGATACTGATGGGGCTCGACAAAGTAGATGCAGAGAGGATGTTTCCCCTCGTGGGGGAAATCTGGAACTAGGGGCATAGTTTCAGAATAAGGGGCCGCCCATTTAGAACTTAGATATAGAGGAATTTCTTCTCTCAGAGGGTCGTGAATCTGTGGAATTCGCTGTCCCAGAGAGCTGTGGAGGCTGGGTCATTGAATATATTTAAGGTGGAGATAGACAGATTTTTGAGCGATAAGGGAGTGACGGGTTATGGGGAGCGGGCGGGGAAGTGGAGCTGAGTCCATGATCAGATCAGCCATGGTCGTATTAAATGGTGGAGCAGGCTCGAGGGGCTGAATGCCGACTCCTGCTCCTATTTCTTATGTTCTTATGTTGACTCTGCCCGATCCCATTATTATTTTCTCAGTGCCCTGTTACCACATCCTTAATAATAGATTCGAGCATTTTCCCTACGACTGATGTCAGACTAACTGGTCTGTAGTTCCCCGTTTTCTCTCTCCCTCCTTTCTTAAATAGCGGGGGTTACATTAGCTACCTTCCAATCCGCGGGAACCGTTCTAGAATCTATGGAAGTTTGGAAGATGACAACCAATGCATCCACTATCTCTATTCCACCTCTTTCAAACCCCTAGGATGTAGGCCGTCGGGTCCAGGGGATTTATCAGCTTTCAGTCCCATCCATTTCCCGGTACTATTTTTTACTAATACTAATTTATTTCTGTTCCTCATTCTCGCCAGACCCTTGGTTCTCCACTATTTCCGGGAGGTTTCTTGTGTCTTCTTCCGTGAAGACAGACACAAAGTATTTGTTTAAGTTCTCTGCCATTTCCTTATTCCCCATTATACTTTCTCCTGTCTCAGCCTGTAGGGGACCCACATTTACTTTCATTATACAAGCTTTTACCATCTGTTTTTATATTCTATTTTCCCTTTATCATTTTCTTGGTCCTTTGCTGAATTCTAAAATCCTCCCAATCCTCAGGCTTACTGCACTTTTTAGCAACATTACAAGCCTCTTCCTTTGATCTAATACTATCTTTAATATAAAATTCTATCATATTATGGTCACTCTTCCCTAAAGGCCCCTTTACTACAAGGTTATTAATTAACCTTTTCTCATTGCATAATACTAGATATAAAACAGCCCGTTTCCTAGTTAGTTCCTCAACATACTGATCTGGAAACCAGCTCATATACATTCCATGAATTCCGCCTCTACACTATGACGATGATATTGCTGCATGTTTGGTTTGCCCAGTCTATATGTAGATTAAAGTCCCCTGTAATTACCCTTGTTACATGCACCTCTAATTCCCTGATTGATACTGTGCCCTACATTACCAGTACTGTTTGGGGGCCTATAAACAACTCCCACCGATGTTTTCTGCCCCTTGCTGTTTCTTAGCTCCACCCAAACTGATTCTATGTCTTGATTTTCCGAGCTAAGATCCTTTCTCTCTCCTGTCTTTATCACATCCTTTATTATCTGGGATACCCCTCCTCCTTTTCCATTTTGTTTATCGTTTCTAAAAGTTAAGTATCCTGGAATATTTAGTTCCCAAACGTGGTCACTTTACAACCACGTCTCTGTAATGGCTATTAGACCAAACCTATTCCTTTCTATCTGCGCTATTAATTCATCTATTTTGTTGCGAGTGCTTCGTGCATTCAGATATAATGCCTTTAGCTCTGACTTTTGTCTATTTTTCCCTGATGGACAGCAATGCCCTCTTGTTACTCTCTGTCCCTTCCTGACCCACTCGGCTTATTTTTACCCAAACTCTGCTCTGCTCTACAGCCTTGACATTTCTCTTGCTGCTTTGAAATTTACTCTTTCCTCAAACCTCCCATCATTAGTTTAAAGCCCTGTCTACTGCCCTAGTTATTTCATTCTCCAGGACACTGGTTCCAGCCCAGTTCAAGTGGAGCCCGTCCCAACGGAACAGCTCCCTCTTGTCCCAGTACAGGTGTCAGTGCCCCATGAATTGAACCTCCTTCCTCCCACACCACTCTTTGAGCCTGGTGTTTAACTTTCTAATCTGCTTATTGGCACGAGGCTCAGGTAACAACCCAGAGATCATTACCTTTCAGGTTCTGCTTTTTTAATTTGGACCCCAACACCTCAAACTCTCTCTGCGGAACCTCATTCCTAGTCCTACCTATGTCGTTAGTTCCTACGTGGACCACGACAACTGGATCCTCCCCCTCCCCCTCCAAGTTCCTCTCCAGCCGCGAGGAGATGTCTTTAACCGTGACACCGGGCAGGCAACACAGCCTTCAGAACTCCCAGTCATGGCTGCAGAGAACAGTATCGATCCCTCTGACTATACTGCCCCCTACCACCACCACATTCTCTTTCACTACTCCCCCCTTCCCCCTTGAATGGCCTCCTGCACCGTGGTCCCATGGTAAGCCTGCTTATCCATCCTGCAGGCTTTTCCCTCATCCACACAGGCAGCAAAAACCTCAGACCTGCTGATACTCCTCCAGCACTGCACCCAGGGTCCCCTTACCTGCCTGAGTTACAGTCACAGCCTCCTTCCCTGTCCACTAACCAGACCTGCACCACTACCTAACCTAAGGGATGTGACTGTCTCCTGGATCAAAGTATCCAGGTAACTCTCCCTGCTCCCCCACAATGTCTGCACCTCAGACTCCAGCTCAACAACTCGGAGCCGAGGTCCCTCGAGTTGCAGATGTGGTTACCCTGCCATCTCTAACCTTGTTTTATTTATTCATTAATTCAAGCTTTTATTCCAGCGATATTTTAGTTTTATTGTTTAATTATTTTATCCGTTCGAAGTTATTAGTTTAATAAGTAGTAGCAAGTTACAGTTTCTCAGCTCTTAATTTAACCCTTTTCCCGAACTTAGAGAGCAAATAAAAGCTGTAATACTCACCAACCAATCAGCTCCCTGCTCCCCTGTAACGTCACTCTTTGATTTTTTTTGCTCTTTTTATACTGCTTGCTGTGCCCCCCCACTGCTCCCCCACCCCCCGCCCGCCCTGTGTAAACTGCACTCAGTCTGCAAAGCTCTTTACCCTCAGTTCCTAACGTGGGCTACGGGTTCCACGGACACACTCCCACCTCCTCGGGTACCATCCCCAGAGGGCGATTGTCCCAACAATATTCAACCTTTGAGGCATTACAGACAAAGCCAATCCAGCTCCCTCCCAATGTACTCACTCACACACTCTCACACTCATACTCACACTCATACTCACACACTCACTCACACACTCACTCACACACTCTCACACTCATACTCACACTCATACTCACACACTCACTCACATACTCACTCTTTCACACACTCTTTCACACTCACTCACACAGTCACTCATACACTCACACACTCACTCACACACTCACTCACACACTCACTCACACTCTCACACTCATACTCACACTCATACTCACACACTCACTCACACACTCACTCACACACTCACTCTTTCACACACTCTTTCACACTCACTCATACACACATCCCTCTCACTCACACACACTCTCATACATTCTCACACATACACTCACTCTCACACAATGATTGTCCAACGGTTGACCAATGATTGACCAATGGTTGACCAATGGTTGACCAATGGTTGACCAATGATTGACCAATGGTTGACCAATGATTGACCAATGGTTGACCAATGGTTGACCAATGGTAACACTTCCCGTGCCTTCAACCACGACAGTGAGCTTGTTAGTCATGCAGTAATGTTCTTCTCTACCAGCTATTGGCCAACATCAGTATCTACCTGTGTGCCATCACCGTGGGGATCATGTCCTTCTACATGGCGGATCGCAAGCATCGCAAAGCATTCCTCGAGGCTCGGCAATCTCTGGAGGTGAAACTCAACCTGGAGGAACAGAGTCAACAGCAGGTGAGAGTGCCTGGGATGTCCTTCATTTTAATATTTACATCCAGGAGGTTGTGGATATATCGCACACTGTCCAACCCGTGTCACCTGACAGCTGCAATTGTAGACATTTTACCAGAATGCTCTTCTCACTAACACTGAATGTCAATTTCCAGGGGTGAAGCTTCTCCCCCAGGATCCCCTCACCTTGCACTCCCCAATTGAACCCCACTTCCCGCATCCTCCACAAAGTTAGCCCATTTCCCCAGACACTTTCTGTAATGATCCAGAACATTCCACATTCGGCTCCCTCCATATGGCAAAGTTCCAATCAATCTCCTCCTTTTGTATCTGCTGCGGGTTTGGAGATCACAACCTTGATTTTCCGATTTCCTGACCGGCGGAATGAATTGCTCTGTGGTTAAATTGTCAGTTTCTTTTCTCATTGTCAATATCTGTCAATTTCTCCTCAATTGCCTAAGTTACATGGAACGAGGCTTTACTTACCCATGCTTCCCTCGTAACTCAGGCCCATCAACCTGTTACTACCTCAGGAAATCCCGGCACACACTCCCAGGGCATGTACAGGGGGTTAGATACAGAGTAAAGCTCCCTCTACACTGTCCCATCAAACACTCCCAGGGCAGGTACAGGGGGTTAGATACAGAGTAAAGCTCCCTCTACACTGTCCCATCAAACACTCCCAGGGCAGGTACAGGGGATTAGATACAGAGTAAAGCTCCCTCTACACTGTCCCATCAAACACTCCCAGGGCAGGTACAGGGGGTTAGATACAGAGTAAAGCTCCCTCTACACTGCCCCATCAAACACTCCCAGGGCAGGTACAGCACGGGTTAGATACAGAGTAAAGCTTCCTCTACACTGTCCCATCAAACACTCCCAGGGCAGGTACAGGGGGTTAGATACAGAGTAAAGCTCCCTCTAAACTGTCCCATCAAACACTCCCAGGGCAGGTACAGGGGGTTAGATACAGAGTAAAGCTCCCTCTACACTGTCCCATCAAACACCCCCAGGGCAGGTACAGGGGGTTCGATACAGAGTAAAGGGAGCTCTACATTGTCCCATCAAACACTCCCAGAGCAGGTACAGCACGGGGTTAGATACAGAGTAAAGCTCCCTCTACACTGTCCCATCAAACACCCCCAGGGCAGGTACAGGGGGCTAGATACAGAGTAAAGCTCCCTCTACACTGTCCCATCAAACACTCCCAGGGCAGATACAGGGGGTTAGATACAGAGTAAAGCTCCCTCTACACTGTCCCATCACACACTCCCAGGGCAGGTACAGGGTGTTAGATACAGAGTAAAGCTCCCTCTGCACTGTCTCATCAAACACTCCCAGGGCAGGTACAGGGGGTTAGATACAGAGTAAAGCTCCCTCTACACTGTCCCATCAAACTCTCCGAGGGCAGGCACAGCACGGGGTTAGATACAGAGTAAAGCTCCCTCTACACTGTCCCATCAAACACTCCCAGGGCAGGTACAGCACGGGTTAGATACAGAGTAAAGCTCCCTTTACACTGTCCCATCAAACACTCCCAGGGCAGGTACAGGGGGTTAGATACAGAGTAAAGCTCCCTCTACACTGTCTCATCAAACACTCCCAGGTCAGGTACAGCACAGGTTAGATACAGAGTAAAGCTCCTTCTACACTGTCCCATCAAACACACCCAGGGCAGGTACAGCACGGGGTTAGATACAGAGTAAAGCTCCCTCTACACTGTCCCATCAAACACTCCCAGGGCAGGTACAGCACGGGTTAGATACAGAGTAAAGCTCCCTCTACACTGTCCCATCAAACACTCCCAGGGCAGGTACAGGGGGTTAGATACAGAGTAAAGCTCCCTCTACACTGTCTCATCAAACACTCCCAGGTCAGGTACAGCACAGGTTAGATACAGAGTAAAGCTCCTTCTACACTGTCCCATCAAACACTCCCAGGGCAGGTACAGCACGGGGTTAGATACAGAGCAAAGCTCCCTCTACACTGTCCCATCAAACACTCCCAGGGCAGGTACAGGGGGTTAGATACAGAGTAAAGCTCCCCCTACACTGTCCCATCAAACACTCCCAGGGCAGGTACAGGGGGTTAGATACAGAGTAAAGCTCCCTCTACACTGTCCCATCAAACACTCCCAGGGCAGGTACAGGGGGTTAGATACAGAGTAAAGCTCCCCCTACACTGTCCCATCAAACAGTGGGCACGACTAATTGAAGGTTTGGACTGTCAGTATTGCTGAAGGTGCCAGTAACATTGAGTGGCCCAGGTAAGTGTGCTGTGTTCTCCCTGCGGCTGTGCCTAGTCTTTATTTGCTTCCTGCACACCAGGGACTTTAATTTTCCCTCATTAAAGGTTTGACCTATGTTCCTGCAAAATATTGCCTCTGCTGAGGTTCCTGTTTACTGGCTGTGCTCCAGGGAGCTGGTTATTGTCATCGGGCCCAGCAGACTGAGCGGGAGCAGGTACTCCCACCGCTGCCTCCATTCATCTTCTCTGGGGTCACAGGGCAGCGAGAGGCGAGGTCACAGTGTATCCCTGCAGGAGCGACTGTCCGTGTCCCGATCAGTGCTGGAGAGCAGGGGGTATCGCAGCCCCCCCACACACACACACACACACTGCCAGGGTACACCCCCCCCCCCACACACACACACACTGCTAGGGTACACAACCCCCCCCCACACACACACACACACTGCCAGGGTACACCCCCCCCCCCCCACACACACACACACACTGCCAGGGTACACCCCCCCCCCCCACACACACACACACACTGCCAGGGTACACCCCCCCCCCACACACACACACACACACTGCCAGGGTACACCCCCCCCCCCACACACACACACACACTGCCAGGGTACACAACCCCCCCCACACACACACACTGCCAGGGTACACAACCCCCCCCACACACACACACACACTGCCAGGGTACACCCCCCCCCCCCACACACACACACACACTGCTAGGGTACACAACCCCCCCCCACACACACACACACTGCCAGGGTACACACCCCCCCCACACACACACACACACTGCCAGGGTACACCCCCCCCCCCCACACACACACACACTGCCAGGGTACACACCCCCCCCACACACACACACACACTGCCAGGGTACACAACCCCCCCCACACACACACACACTGCCAGGGTACACAACCCCCCCCCACACACACACACACTGCCAGGGTACACCCCCCCCCCACACACACACACACACTGCCAGGGTACACCCCCCCCCCCACACACACACACACACTGCCAGGGTACACAACCCCCCCCACACACACACACACTGCCAGGGTACACAACCCCCCCCACACACACACACACACACTGCCAGGGTACACAACCCCCCCCCCACACACACACACTGCCAGGGTACACCCCCCCCCCCCACACACACACACACACACTGCCAGGGTACACAACCCCCCACACACACACACACACACACACTGCCAGGGTACACACTCCCAGGGCAGGTACAGTGGGTTAGATACAGAGTAAAGCTCCCTCTACACTGTCCCATCAAACACTCCCAGGGTAGGTACAGGGGGTTAGATACAGAGTAAAGCTCCCTTTACACTGTCTCATCAAACACTCCCAGGTCAGGTACAGCACAGGTTAGATACAGAGTAAAGCTCCCTTTACACTGTCCCATCAAACACTCCCAGGGCAGGTACAGGGGGTTAGATACACAGTAAAGCTCCCTCTGCACTGTCCCATCAAACAATCCCAGGTCAGGTACAGCACGGGTTAGATACAGAGTAAAGCTCCTTCTACACTGTCCCATCAAACACACCCAGGGCAGGTACAGCACGGGGTTAGATACAGAGTAAAGCTCCCTCTACACTGTCCCATCAAACACTCCCAGGGCAGGTACAGGGGGTTAGATACAGAGTAAAGCTCCCCCTACACTGTCCCATCAAACAGTGGGCACGACTAATTGAAGGTTTGGACTGTCAGTATTGCTGAAGGTGCCAGTAACATTGAGTGGCCCAGGTAAGTGTGCTGTGTTCTCCCTGCGGCTGTGCCTAGTCTTTATTTGCTTCCTGCACACCAGGGACTTTAATTTTCCCTCATTAAAGGTTTGACCTATGTTCCTGCAAAATATTGCCTCTGCTGAGGTTCCTGTTTACTGGCTGTGCTCCAGGGAGCTGGTTATTGTCATCGGGCCCAGCAGACTGAGCGGGAGCAGGTACTCCCACCGCTGCCTCCATTCATCTTCTCCGGGGTCACAGGGCAGCGAGAGGCGAGGTCACAGTGTATCCCTGCAGGAGCGACTGTCCGTGTCCCGATCAGTGCTGGAGAGCAGGGGGTATCGCAGCCCCCCCACACACACACACACACACTGCCAGGGTACACCCCCCCCCCCCACACACACACACACACTGCCAGGGTACACAACCCCCCCCCACACACACACACCCCCCCCCACACACACACACACACTGCCAGGGTACACCCCCCCCCCCCCACACACACACACACACTGCCAGGGTACACAACCCCCCCACACACACACACACACACTGCCAGGGTACACAACCCCCCCACACACACACACACACACTGCCAGGGTACACAACC